>NC_070589.1:1922500-1927500 GCF_027409825.1 Scomber japonicus
TCATAAAATTAATATCGATAGATAGATAGATAGATAGATAGATAGATAGATAGATAGATAGATAGATAGATTCTGATAATCAGTATGCAATAAACACAGGTGTGATATATTCATGGCATATTTATAGATTTAGGATTTTTTAATCAGGGAGAATAAATATTCGCACCCGTATACAAACAGGGGCAGTCTGATTGGTCAATACTAGCCGGCCTTCTATTGGTTGACAGCTTTGATCCACAAAAAATCCGAGAGCAGATCTGCGAGCACAAGTTCCCTGAGCACGAGAGGAAGAACTTGAGTTTGAGCGCAGGAAATCTGTGCGAGCAGTGTTGTAACCGAGTGCGAGGACACACTGTGAGCATGCGCAGAGCAAATTTGAGTGCGAGAGCAGAGTTTTGAGAGAAAATATCACAAAATCTGAGCATGAAATCAATAAATACTGCTCTCAAATCCATTTAATATGCTCTTGAATTAAGATAGGGAATAAACTCCATAGATAAAGACATAAATAGAACAAAAGGAACCCAGAAATTGTTTAGATGTGTTCAAGTCTTTATTTAGAGAAGTGCTTGTAGGGTTATATTATATCATATTAATTAATATTAATATTATTATCATTATATTATTATTATTACTATTATCATCACTATTATTATAATTATGTTGCTATTACCATTATATTATTATTATTATTATCATCACTATTATAATTATATTACTATCATCATTGAATTAGTCCCAGATAGCAGAGTCATTGAAACAATGTTAAATCAACATTGTTTTGTCAACGTTAAGTCACTGAAACAACGTTGAACCAGGGCCGTTTCAAGGAATTTGGGGGCCCCAAACAAAATGGACTTGGAGGCCCCCCTACCACCGCCGCCCGCCGAGGCCGACACCCCTGGACCACAGCAAAAAAACCTACGCCTCACCATCCCACCCCGCCCGCCCAAAGCCTACAGGAAACACAGCATAGACACACTGTTGAAGTTCAACCACACATTATATCAATAAAATATTTCTTAATAGTGCAAATACTGCTTACAAATGTTGCATATAGGCCACTGCACACATAGTATGTTTACTTATTTTATTTGAACATTTGCAATCAACACATACAAAAAATTGCAAATTCGGTATTAAATATAAAATCCAACATAGATAAAAGTACACACACACACACACATATAAGATTAACCTTTAAAAAATATGCAAATTATCTACATCTGCTGTTTGCGAGCCTTAGCTTCAGCAAAGGCAACCACAATGTCCTCCATGTCCAAAGACCGGCGAACATCACACTCAATTGACGTAACGGCCAATCCTGTGAGCCTCTCTTGGCTCATGGTAGATCTCATGTATGTCTTTATCAGCTTCAAAGCTGAAAAGCTCCTCTCACCTGAGGCCACAGTCACAGGGAGAGTCAGGAGTAGCTGCAAGGCAATGCTTAAATTACTGTAAAGATCCAGTAACTTTTCACTGTATATGTAGTTCAGCATGTCAAATGGGTAGGTGGCTACATGGTCTGGGAAGCCGAGTTAGCCGCCGAGTTAGCAGATGAGCTAGCCACCGAGTTAGCCGCCGAGCTATCCGCCGAATTAGCCGCCAAGCTAGCAGCCGAGATAGCCGCCGAGCTAGCAACTGTGGGGGGCCCCATTGAGGGGGATTCCGATAACAGTGTCGCTGCACTTTCCTGCTTTGACCATCACAGCATTTAAAGGGACGCGCACACAGTTTGTCGTTGCATTCAATTCATAACCAGTCGTTGTCTGGGGGCCCCCGACCAGCTCGGGGCCCAAGGCAATTGCTTGGTTTGCCTGTCCTGTTGCGACGGGCCTGCGTTGAACTCTGATGTTGATTCAACATCATTTTTGCACCCTCAATTAATATTGAAATGTTGATTTTCTAACTGAAGATCAACAGAATTTCAATGGTATTTCAACTAACACAAATGTTGAAACAATGTTGAAATTTCAACCTAACTATAGATCAACCTGCTTTCAATGATATTTCAATATTAAATATAATAATATTAAACTATAATAATTACTAAATATGCCTTTATAAAAATAGGCTAATAATACAAATCCTGCTTTATCTACAGTCAGGGTGTTATGGACATAGGCCTAAATATGATGGGCCTTATTAAACAGGTTTTTCTCTAATAGCAAATGACAATCCACACATTTTTTTTTAAACAGTCATTTATTTAATCAATAAATTTCACAGCTTCTAAGGGCGTCCAATCCCTCCTGACTGGTCTGGGGTGTAATGCAGCCTCTTCTGATCTGCCTGAGAAAAGGTTAATTCGTTTGCAGTCCCCATTTGTAGTGTCAGGGCATCTAAAACAGAAAACACAAGCAAAACACAAACTGTCAGTTAAATAGCTGTTACTGTACATGTCATTGTGCAAGTGGTGTGCAGATTCAGATATTAAAAAGAAACAAAAATAAGGCATGAAGTACTTTAAAGACTTGCTTACTTGATAAATGATGTGGATCAATGATCTGTAAAAAGGACAAAAAAGGTTAAGTAAACAGCAATTTAACATTAACAACCAACCACAGTCCTGATAACTCTACAGCAAGTGTTTTTGTAACCATGGAAACACACAGCGTGTACGTGAATCTGCTGTTACTGTGCATGTATTGTGACTTTATCTTTAACTTATAATATTCAATAAGTTATAGTAATCATTATGCCGATTGTATCCAAGCACCATCCATAGCTGTCATGTCGCTAGCGTAAATGCTAACTTCAGTCATATTGCTTTTAAATTGAGCGATAATATGGACTGTATGTATCCTCGATCGCTGATCCTAGATAACATTGTCCTCATACAGTTAAAAAGATAAGCTATCTTAGCGAGCTATGCTAATGCTAACGCTATGTATAAACTTCATCGATAATTTCACATCCTGTTTATTTAAAGCTAACATTTCCACGAAATAAACCGGTAGGCCTACATAAATGCTTGCTTTATAACTTCTGAGTGTTTATGAAGCGCTTGAATGAACTTGCTGTGGTGCTGCGAGATTGTGTGTATTAGTATATTATACTTATAAATTATAACTTATAAATTAATGGTAATGGTAAGCATACAGCATACGAATGACTGCATATAATGCTGCACTACCGTTTGGAGATCGGTCGACATTTCAGTGAATAATTCTATTTTTAGACTGTGGAGTACCTCTTACCTCCGTAGACATACATGTAGTACTGTCTCTGCTAACCCCGTACCAAGATGGCGGCGCTTTAGGCACGCCTCTCCACAGTCAATGCGGCGTCTACGTATATATGTCTATGCTCCTGCATGCCTCAGCATGCCTCGGCTGAAAGGTGGGGGAGGGGGAGATCAGCCTGCTCTGTGACTGTGTGAGGAGCATAGACTGTGGTGAGGACCCGCAGCAGCAGAGCAGGTGCGGGGGGAGGAGCCCCTCCCCTTGATGGGCCATTAATTAAGGCTGAGGTGAAGGCAGAAAGGACACCACAGTATTCTGCTCTTCTCTGCTCTGACTCTCAGCCATACAGCCTACACTGTTTAAAATAAGACCACATTTACATTTATCTCTGCACTTAACTATAAAATTAAAAAATGTCAACATTAAAATACGAATGTTAACATAAAAATAAAAAAGTTAACATTAAAATAAAAAAGTTAACATTAAAATAAGAATATTATTAAAGTAAGACTTAACTATGTAACACCCAGTTTTCACTATATGTAAATCAGTAGGACGTTTTACAAAAGGAAAAGTAGTAATATTACACTGTATATAAATACTCAGTTAAGTATTAGTGCTGAACATACTTTAAGTACCAAAACTATTCATGATGCAAAATATCCAATTAGAATAATTATATGATTATATTATAATTATTATGGATCAATGTGTAATGTTGCAGCTGGTAAAGGCAGAGCTTTTAATGACTATAGAGCTGGGCTGAATTTCCCTCTGGGTATATTGACCTATAATAGTACATAAACATTTATTCACTGATTATAGTGAAAATACTATATTTCCTCGTAAATTGCAATGGACTAGAAGAATAAAATAGCAGAATGTTCACTGGCCTTGTCTCTTTATTAATTGTGTTTTACGTTTCACCCACCTTACTGGAACTTGGAGATTTTGTCTACTTTTTGAATTTTTCCTCACCCTGCAATACATGCTGATCTTTACTGTTATATGTTTAACTTGTTAATTACTCATGTTACATTGCTGTTGTATTGTAATTAGTATGCAGCGACAACACAAAACATATGTCATTGATTTTTTTGATAGTCTTCTTTAGTTGTTGATTCATCTCCGAACTGCATTGAAATTATTCAAGGTTTATGTGTCCCTGGTAAGGATCCTAAGGTCCATCACATGAGATCACTGACTTACTAGTATGTTAACTTATATAATATCAGCTAAATAACAAAGTGGTATAGCTGTATATTTACTTTGGTGAGTTATTGTGTTGACAGAGACTCCCAAGAACAAGCTGCAGGTACCATTAGGGCACTAGAAGAGGGAATAGACCCAGAGCCTGAAGCTTATACACAAGGGCAGTGGTCGCCAACCCGTCGATCGCCATCGATTGGTATATCTTTGAAACTTTCCCTGTAGATCCTGAAAATAATAGAAGAATAATCACACAAATACATTATGGCTGATTTATGTTCAGTTTTGCAAGCTCCTCTCTTTCACTCTATCTCTATCTCTCTCGATCCAGTCATTGTATATTTTCAGCGTAACAGGCTGCATTAAATTGACCAATAAGATCACACAGCACATTTACTGTCACAAAATGACAATATACGGCACTAGCAGGTGATAGCCGATAGACTGCAATGTCGTTAGCTGGCATAGCAGAGGCTCCAAGAAAGAAGTCGAAAACGTATAATTTCCATCCAGAATGGGAAGAGGAATTTCTTTTCACCATGGTGAAAGACAAGTGTGTGTGTATGCTGTGCCACCAAACTCTAGCACCGTCTAAAAGAGGAAATC
>NC_070589.1:2025000-2027500 GCF_027409825.1 Scomber japonicus
GCACTTTCCTGCTTTGACCATCACAGCATTTAAAGGGACGCGCACACAGTTTGTCGTTGCATTCAATTCATAACCAGTCGTTGTCTGGGGGCCCCCGACCAGCTCGGGGCCCAAGGCAATTGCTTGGTTTGCCTGTCCTGTTGCGACGGGCCTGCGTTGAACTCTGATGTTGATTCAACATCATTTTTGCACCCTCAATTAATATTGAAATGTTGATTTTCTAACTGAAGATCAACAGAATTTCAATGGTATTTCAACTAACACAAATGTTGAAACAATGTTGAAATTTCAACCTAACTATAGATCAACCTGCTTTCAATGATATTTCAATATTAAATATAATAATATTAAACTATAATAATTACTAAATATGCCTTTATAAAAATAGGCTAATAATACAAATCCTGCTTTATCTACAGTCAGGGTGTTATGGACATAGGCCTAAATATGATGGGCCTTATTAAACAGGTTTTTCTCTAATAGCAAATGACAATCCACACATTTTTTTTTAAACAGTCATTTATTTAATCAATAAATTTCACAGCTTCTAAGGGCGTCCAATCCCTCCTGACTGGTCTGGGGTGTAATGCAGCCTCTTCTGATCTGCCTGAGAAAAGGTTAATTCGTTTGCAGTCCCCATTTGTAGTGTCAGGGCATCTAAAACAGAAAACACAAGCAAAACACAAACTGTCAGTTAAATAGCTGTTACTGTACATGTCATTGTGCAAGTGGTGTGCAGATTCAGATATTAAAAAGAAACAAAAATAAGGCATGAAGTACTTTAAAGACTTGCTTACTTGATAAATGATGTGGATCAATGATCTGTAAAAAGGACAAAAAAGGTTAAGTAAACAGCAATTTAACATTAACAACCAACCACAGTCCTGATAACTCTACAGCAAGTGTTTTTGTAACCATGGAAACACACAGCGTGTACGTGAATCTGCTGTTACTGTGCATGTATTGTGACTTTATCTTTAACTTATAATATTCAATAAGTTATAGTAATCATTATGCCGATTGTATCCAAGCACCATCCATAGCTGTCATGTCGCTAGCGTAAATGCTAACTTCAGAAGAAAAGTGAACTTATCTTTTCTAATATCTCTGTAATTAACAAAATGGCTGCAAATTGGTCATATTGCTTTTAAATTGAGCGATAATATGGACTGTATGTATCCTCGATCGCTGATCCTAGATAACATTGTCCTCATACAGTTAAAAAGATAAGCTATCTTAGCGAGCTATGCTAATGCTAACGCTATGTATAAACTTCATCGATAATTTCACATCCTGTTTATTTAAAGCTAACATTTCCACGAAATAAACCGGTAGGCCTACATAAATGCTTGCTTTATAACTTCTGAGTGTTTATGAAGCGCTTGAATGAACTTGCTGTGGTGCTGCGAGATTGTGTGTATTAGTATATTATACTTATAAATTATAACTTATAAATTAATGGTAATGGTAAGCATACAGCATACGAATGACTGCATATAATGCTGCACTACCGTTTGGAGATCGGTCGACATTTCAGTGAATAATTCTATTTTTAGACTGTGGAGTACCTCTTACCTCCGTAGACATACATGTAGTACTGTCTCTGCTAACCCCGTACCAAGATGGCGGCGCTTTAGGCACGCCTCTCCACAGTCAATGCGGCGTCTACGTATATATGTCTATGCTCCTGCATGCCTCAGCATGCCTCGGCTGAAAGGTGGGGGAGGGGGAGATCAGCCTGCTCTGTGACTGTGTGAGGAGCATAGACTGTGGTGAGGACCCGCAGCAGCAGAGCAGGTGCGGGGGGAGGAGCCCCTCCCCTTGATGGGCCATTAATTAAGGCTGAGGTGAAGGCAGAAAGGACACCACAGTATTCTGCTCTTCTCTGCTCTGACTCTCAGCCATACAGCCTACACTGTTTAAAATAAGACCACATTTACATTTATCTCTGCACTTAACTATAAAATTAAAAAATGTCAACATTAAAATACGAATGTTAACATAAAAATAAAAAAGTTAACATTAAAATAAGAATATTATTAAAGTAAGACTTAACTATGTAACACCCAGTTTTCACTATATGTAAATCAGTAGGACGTTTTACAAAAGGAAAAGTAGTAATATTACACTGTATATAAATACTCAGTTAAGTATTAGTGCTGAACATACTTTAAGTACCAAAACTATTCATGATGCAAAATATCCAATTTCAGAATAATTATATGATTATATTATAATTATTATGGATCAATGTGTAATGTTGCAGCTGGTAAAGGCAGAGCTTTTAATGACTATAGAGCTGGGCTGAATTTCCCTCTGGGTATATTGACCTATAATAGTACATAAACATTTATTCACTGATTATAGTGAAAATACTATATTTCCTCGTAAATTGCAATGGACTAGAAGAATAAAATAGCAGAATGTTCACTGGCCTTGTCTCTTTATTAATTGTGTTTTACGTTTCACCCACCTTACTGGAACTTGGAGATTTTGTCTA
>NC_070589.1:2100000-2102500 GCF_027409825.1 Scomber japonicus
AACATCATTTTTGCACCCTCAATTAATATTGAAATGTTGATTTTCTAACTGAAGATCAACAGAATTTCAATGGTATTTCAACTAACACAAATGTTGAAACAATGTTGAAATTTCAACCTAACTATAGATCAACCTGCTTTCAATGATATTTCAATATTAAATATAATAATATTAAACTATAATAATTACTAAATATGCCTTTATAAAAATAGGCTAATAATACAAATCCTGCTTTATCTACAGTCAGGGTGTTATGGACATAGGCCTAAATATGATGGGCCTTATTAAACAGGTTTTTCTCTAATAGCAAATGACAATCCACACATTTTTTTTTAAACAGTCATTTATTTAATCAATAAATTTCACAGCTTCTAAGGGCGTCCAATCCCTCCTGACTGGTCTGGGGTGTAATGCAGCCTCTTCTGATCTGCCTGAGAAAAGGTTAATTCGTTTGCAGTCCCCATTTGTAGTGTCAGGGCATCTAACACAGAAAACACAAGCAAAACACAAACTGTCAGTTAAATAGCTGTTACTGTACATGTCATTGTGCAAGTGGTGTGCAGATTCAGATATTAAAAAGAAACAAAAATAAGGCATAAAGTACTTTAAAGACTTGCTTACTTGATAAATGATGTGGATCAATGATCTGTAAAAAGGACAAAAAAGGTTAAGTAAACAGCAATTTAACATTAACAACCAACCACAGTCCTGATAACTCTACAGCAAGTGTTTTGTAACCATGGAAACACACAGCGTGTACGTGAATCTGCTGTTACTGTGCATGTATTGTGACTTTATCTTTAACTTATAATATTCAATAAGTTATAGTAATCATTATGCCGATTGTATCCAAGCTCCATCCATAGCTGTCATGTCGCTAGCGTGAATGCTAACTTCAGAAGAAAAGTGAACTTATCTTTTCTAATATCTCTGTAATTAACAAAATGGCTGCAAATTGGTCATATTGCTTTTAAATTGAGCGATAATATGGACTGTATGTATCCTCGATCGCTGATCCTAGATAACATTGTCCTCATACAGTTAAAAAGATAAGCTATCTTAGCGAGCTATGCTAATGCTAACGCTATGTATAAACTTCATCGATAATTTCACATCCTGTTTATTTAAAGCTAACATTTCCACGAAATAAACCGGTAGGCCTACATAAATGCTTGCTTTATAACTTCTGAGTGTTTATGAAGCGCTTGAATGAACTTGCTGTGGTGCTGCGAGATTGTGTGTATTAGTATATTATACTTATAAATTATAACTTATAAATTAATGGTAATGGTAAGCATACAGCATACGAATGACTGCATATAATGCTGCACTACCGTTTGGAGATCGGTCGACATTTCAGTGAATAATTCTATTTTTAGACTGTGGAGTACCTCTTACCTCCGTAGACATACATGTAGTACTGTCTCTGCTAACCCCGTACCAAGATGGCGGCGCTTTAGGCACGCCTCTCCACAGTCAATGCGGCGTCTACGTATATATGTCTATGCTCCTGCATGCCTCAGCATGCATCGGCTGAAAGGTGGGGGAGGGGGAGATCAGCCTGCTCTGTGACTGTGTGAGGAGCATAGACTGTGGTGAGGACCCGCAGCAGCAGAGCAGGTGCGGGGGGAGGAGCCCCTCCCCTTGATGGGCCATTAATTAAGGCTGAGGTGAAGGCAGAAAGGACACCACAGTATTCTGCTCTTCTCTGCTCTGACTCTCAGCCATACAGCCTACACTGTTTAAAATAAGACCACATTTACATTTATCTCTGCACTTAACTATAAAATTAAAAAATGTCAACATTAAAATACGAATGTTAACATAAAAATAAAAAAGTTAACATTAAAATAAAAAAGTTAACATTAAAATAAGAATATTATTAAAGTAAGACTTAACTATGTAACACCCAGTTTTCACTATATGTAAATCAGTAGGACGTTTTACAAAAGGAAAAGTAGTAATATTACACTGTATATAAATACTCAGTTAAGTATTAGTGCTGAACATACTTTAAGTACCAAAACTATTCATGATGCAAAATATCCAATTTCAGAATAATTATATGATTATATTATAATTATTATGGATCAATGTGTAATGTTGCAGCTGGTAAAGGCAGAGCTTTTAATGACAATAGAGCTGGGCTGAATTTCCCTCTGGGTATATTGACCTATAATAGTACATAAACATTTATTCACTGATTATAGTGAAAATACTATATTTCCTCGTAAATTGCAATGGACTAGAAGAATAAAATAGCAGAATGTTCACTGGCCTTGTCTCTTTATTAATTGTGTTTTACGTTTCACCCACCTTACTGGAACTTGGAGATTTTGTCTACTTTTTGAATTTTTCCTCACCCTGCAATACATGCTGATCTTTACTGTTATATGTTTAACTTGTTAATTACTCATGTTACATTGCTGTTGTATTGTAATTAGTATGCAGCGACAACACAAAACATATGTCATTGATTTTTTTGATAGTCTTCTTTAGT
>NC_070589.1:2160000-2182500 GCF_027409825.1 Scomber japonicus
GATATATAGATAGATAGATACATACATACATACATACATACATACATACATACATAGATACATAGATAGATAGATAGATAGATGGATGGATAGATAGATAGATAGATAGATAGATAGATAGATAGATAGATAGATAGATAGATAGATAGATAGATAGATAGATAGATACATAGATACATAGATACATAGATGATAGATAGATAGATAGATAGATATATAGATAGATAGATAGATAGATAGATAGATAGATAGATACATAGATACGTAGATGATAGATAGATAGATAGAGAGATAGATAGATAGATATATAGATAGATAGATAGATAGATACATAGATACGTAGATGATAGATAGATAATAGAGAGATAGATAGATAGATAGAGAGATAGATAGATAGATAGATAGATAGATAGATAGATAGATAGATAGATAGAAACACATTTTTGTGTGTGTGTGTCTGTGTGTGTGTGAAGGTCTGCCAGGTGCCATGAAAAGTAAAGATTTGAGAATTAATAATCATTTAGTCTCATAAAATTAATATAGATAGATAGATAGATAGATAGATAGATAGATAGATAGATAGATAGATAGATAGATAGATAGATTCTGATAATCAGTATGCAATAAACACAGGTGTGATATATTTATGGCATATTTATAGATTTAGGATTTTTTAATCAGGGAGAATAAATATTCGCACCCGTATACAAACAGGGGCAGTCTGATTGGTCAATACTAGCCGGCCTTCTATTGGTTGACAGCTTTGATCCACAAAAAATCCGAGAGCAGATCTGCGAGCACAAGTTCCCTGAGCACGAGAGGAAGAACTTGAGTTTGAGCGCAGGAAATCTGTGCGAGCAGTGTTGTAACCGAGTGCGAGGACACACTGTGAGCATGCGCAGAGCAAATTTGAGTGCGAGAGCAGAGTTTTGAGAGAAAATATCACAAAATCTGAGCATGAAATCAATAAATACTGCTCTCAAATCCATTTAATATGCTCTTGAATTAAGATAGGGAATAAACTCCATAGATAAAGACATAAATAGAACAAAAGGAACCCAGAAATTGTTTAGATGTGTTCAAGTCTTTATTTAGAGAAGTGCTTGTAGGGTTATATTATATCATATTAATTAATATTAATATTATTATCATTATATTATTATTATTACTATTATCATCACTATTATTATAATTATGTTGCTATTACCATTATATTATTATTATTATTATCATCACTATTATAATTATATTACTATCATCATTGAATTAGTCCCAGATAGCAGAGTCATTGAAACAATGTTAAATCAACATTGTTTTGTCAACGTTAATTCACTGAAACAACGTTGAACCAGGGCCGTTTCAAGGAATTTGGGGGCCCCAAACAAAATGGACTTGGAGGCCCCCCTACCACCGCCGCCCGCCGAGGCCGACACCCCTGGACCACAGCAAAAAAACCTACGCCTCACCATCCCACCCCGCCCGCCCAAAGCCTACAGGAAACACAGCATAGACACACTGTTGAAGTTCAACCACACATTATATCAATAAAATATTTCTTAATAGTGCAAATACTGCTTACAAATGTTGCATATAGGCCACTGCACACATAGTATGTTTACTTATTTTATTTGAACATTTGCAATCAACACATACAAAAAATTGCAAATTCGGTATTAAATATAAAATCCAACATAGATAAAAGTACACACACACACACACATATAAGATTAACCTTTAAAAAATATGCAAATTATCTACATCTGCTGTTTGCGAGCCTTAGCTTCAGCAAAGGCAACCACAATGTCCTCCATGTCCAAAGACCGGCGAACATCACACTCAATTGACGTAACGGCCAATCCTGTGAGCCTCTCTTGGCTCATGGTAGATCTCACGTATTTCTTTATCAGCTTCAAAGCTGAAAAGCTCCTCTCACCTGAGGCCACAGTCACAGGGAGAGTCAGGAGTAGCTGCAAGGCAATGCTTAAATTACTGTAAAGATCCAGTAACTTTTCACTGTATATGTAGTTCAGCATGTCAAATGGGTAGGTGGCTACATGGTCTGGGAAGCCGAGTTAGCCGCCGAGTTAGCAGATGAGCTAGCCACCGAGTTAGCCGCCGAGCTATCCGCCGAATTAGCCGCCAAGCTAGCAGCCGAGATAGCCGCCGAGCTAGCAACTGTGGGGGGCCCCATTGAGGGGGATTCCGATAACAGTGTCGCTGCACTTTCCTGCTTTGACCATCACAGCATTTAAAGGGACGCGCACACAGTTTGTCGTTGCATTCAATTCATAACCAGTCGTTGTCTGGGGGCCCCCGACCAGCTCGGGGCCCAAGGCAATTGCTTGGTTTGCCTGTCCTGTTGCGACGGGCCTGCGTTGAACTCTGATGTTGATTCAACATCATTTTTGCACCCTCAATTAATATTGAAATGTTGATTTTCTAACTGAAGATCAACAGAATTTCAATGGTATTTCAACTAACACAAATGTTGAAACAATGTTGAAATTTCAACCTAACTATAGATCAACCTGCTTTCAATGATATTTCAATATTAAATATAATAATATTAAACTATAATAATTACTAAATATGCCTTTATAAAAATAGGCTAATAATACAAATCCTGCTTTATCTACAGTCAGGGTGTTATGGACATAGGCCTAAATATGATGGGCCTTATTAAACAGGTTTTTCTCTAATAGCAAATGACAATCCACACATTTTTTTTTAAACAGTCATTTATTTAATCAATAAATTTCACAGCTTCTAAGGGCGTCCAATCCCTCCTGACTGGTCTGGGGTGTAATGCAGCCTCTTCTGATCTGCCTGAGAAAAGGTTAATTCGTTTGCAGTCCCCATTTGTAGTGTCAGGGCATCTAACACAGAAAACACAAGCAAAACACAAACTGTCAGTTAAATAGCTGTTACTGTACATGTCATTGTGCAAGTGGTGTGCAGATTCAGATATTAAAAAGAAACAAAAATAAGGCATAAAGTACTTTAAAGACTTGCTTACTTGATAAATGATGTGGATCAATGATCTGTAAAAAGGACAAAAAAGGTTAAGTAAACAGCAATTTAACATTAACAACCAACCACAGTCCTGATAACTCTACAGCAAGTGTTTTTGTAACCATGGAAACACACAGCGTGTACGTGAATCTGCTGTTACTGTGCATGTATTGTGACTTTATCTTTAACTTATAATATTCAATAAGTTATAGTAATCATTATGCCGATTGTATCCAAGCACCATCCATAGCTGTCATGTCGCTAGCGTAAATGCTAACTTCAGAAGAAAAGTGAACTTATCTTTTCTAATATCTCTGTAATTAACAAAATGGCTGCAAATTGGTCATATTGCTTTTAAATTGAGCGATAATATGGACTGTATGTATCCTCGATCGCTGATCCTAGATAACATTGTCCTCATACAGTTAAAAAGATAAGCTATCTTAGTGAGCTATGCTAATGCTAACGCTATGTATAAACTTCATCGATAATTTCACATCCTGTTTATTTAAAGCTAATGTGGCCGGTCATACAAAGATAGGACCAGACACAGAGAGATATTACTTTTTAGTGGGTTCTTTTATTCCCCGACTGGGTTCAGATGAAGGCAGCGTTAATTTTATAATTTTGAGGGTTATAATAACCACAACCAAAATACAAACAGAATTACAACACTGTTTTCCCTCTCTGCTAAGTTAACAGTTAATGAACTTCACTGTCAGTATACACAGACAACAGTAGTGGCTGCTTTCTTGAAACCCTGTGTGTAGCCTGCGCGCCTTGACTCACACATGGACACTACTCGAACACACCTCCCTATTTCCCCTGCTGACTCGTAGTTCAGCTCCGCTATCCACGCGGTGGAGATGGCATGTACACTCACACTTAACCAATCTTAGCAGTTGCTACTCTCACGGCACCACAGCTAACTTGTGTCTTACGGGATTTGCTGTGGTCTCGCGAGATTTGCTGGTCTTAAAGTAACAGTGTATTCTAAAATCCCAGCAGATACACTGAAAACACTGTAACCCCTGTTCACCCGGCTACATTCTCCCCTGCTACAAGTCAACGTCCTCGGTGACTTCTTATGCATCTATGGTCCCTTTAAATTGTGATGAATACAGAACCATGCCTGCTAACACTTGAGAAAGTAAATCTGGGCTAAGAGACACTGCGTTGCATGCTGACATGGGCAGGTTAAATGGGTTCCTGTTTCTCCCAGCAGTTGTTCTCTGACTCCTGCGTGGAGGGGGAATAGGCGTGTCAATCCTGACATTTCCCTCCTTTCTCCTTCTTGGAGCAGGCACAGGCCTCTCCTCTGGCTCCTTAGCAGGTGTGGAGATACTCTCTGTTGTGGGATGAGAACAGGGCACTGGTTCAACCTCCAGGTCCTCCTCATGCATGTTACACAACTCCTGCTCCAGTTCATCCTCAGCTTCATCATCCGGATGGCCTTCTGTCTCAACAATCTTCAGATCCAAATTCTCAGGTTCCTGAGTTGCCACATGCTCAGCTGCTGGATACCTCACTTTCTCCTCCAAAACAAACTCAGGCTCCACGAACTCCATCTCTGGCTCCAGACTTGAGACAAGTTCATCCAAAGGAGCGGTTGCCTGATGACGTCGTCTCGGCACTGGCACTGGCACAGGCCCCACACATGGCCGCAGGTTGGCCCTATGGACCCTCTTCACTGGCCCGCCCTCTAGTGGCTCCACTGTGTATGTGGTCCCTTGGATATCAACAACCTTGTACACAGTAGCCGACCAGGCATCCTGGATCTTATTTCTTCCCGGTGGCCGATGGCGGAGATACACCAACTCTCCCAACTCGACAGGCGGACAATACGTTCGCTCCTGCTGTTGGGCTGTCCTTTCCGCAGCCTTTCGCTCAGCACACTCCCTTGCTCTGGCATGTGCATCTTGGAGACGCTCCTGGTGTACAGCTAACCAGTCTGGTTCCTCACCCCTCTTCTGCTCCTGGCCCAGCAGCGCATCGATTGGAAGATGAGGGTGAACTCCAAACAGCAAGTAGTAGGGCGAATAGCCTGTGGTTGAGTGTGGCGTGACATTATATGCATACACTAGTTCTGACAGGTGCTCAGGCCAGCGGCGCTTCTTTTCAGGGGGAAGTGTACGTAAAAGGTCATGCAGGGTTCTATTGAACCGTTCACACTGGGGGTTCCCTTGGGGGTGGTGTGGTGTTGTTCGGGTTTTCTTCACCCCATACAACCTGCATAGCTCAGCGATTACTGCACTCTCAAAGTTTCTTCCCTGATCAGAATGCAGGCGTTCTGGTACCCCATATTTCAGAAACCACTCTTTCAGGATGACTTTAGCAGTGGTATCTGCTTTCTGATCTCGTGTGGCAAAGGCTTGACTGAACTTAGTGAACACATCTGTCATCACAAGTACATTTTCACGACCATCGGGGCACGCTCAAGTGTAGTGTAATCCACAGCAACCACCTCAAGTGGGCGAGTAGCCAAGAATGGAACCTGAGGTGCCTGTATCTTAGGCTGTGGCATTTTTGTCAACACACACCTCTGGCATCTCTTCACCCACTGCTCAACATCCCCATGCATACCCACCCAGAAACATCTCTGTCTCAGCAGACCCAGTGTCCGCTCTATGCCCTGGTGTCCCATCTGATCGTGCACGCTTTTGAGCACCTTTTCCTTGAGGCAGATTGGAAGTAGCAGCTGGTGACAGGTTCCAATATGAGCATCCTCGATCACGCGATACACAAGTCCATCTTTTTCTCTTAGTCGCGACCACTGCTTCAACAAAAATCGTACTGGCTTGGACAGACCTATCTTCTCCTGGTAGGTCGGTTTCCTCTGTTTATCCCACAACTCTCTCACTACTCTAAGCGTTGGGTCTAACGCTTGAAAGTTATGGAGTTCTGTTTTTGAATATCCAGGCAGCGTGGGAGTGTTGTCCTGAACTGCCTCACTAGCCACCGTCTCACTTGCCTCAGATGCTTGTAGCTGTCTGAGCCTACAACACTCAACCCCGGCTGTTACTAGATCTAGGTCTAGAGCAGTACCTTGCCTGAGTGTGTTACAAATGGCTACACATCCATCATACTCTGCATCTTCGCTGTCAGGTTCTGGCTCACCAGCTGCTGGTCGCCGGGAGAGAGCATCAGCAGCAGTATTACACCGGCCAGGGCGATACTTCACATCAAAGTCAAATACAGACAGCTGAGCAACCCATCGCTGCTGAATTGCTCCTAAATTGGCAGTGTGGAGGTGGCACAGGGGGTTATTATCTGTGATGATGGTGAATTTTGACCCCAAGAGATAACTCCTGAACTTCTCTGTGACCGCCCACTTTAATGCAAGGAGCTCCAGCTTCATGCTGCTGTAATTTTGATCATTCTTTTCTGCCCCTCTGAGCCTTCTACTGGCATAGGCTATGACTGTCTTCCTTCCCCCTTGCTCCTGGTACATAACTGCCCCTAGACCCAGAATGCTAGCATCTGTCTCTAGTATAAAAGGTAGAGTGAAGTCTGCATAGCCTAGTGTGGGTGCGCTAGTCAGCTTTTCCTTCAAGTGCTCGAAGGCTTGTAGACACTGTGGTGTCCAAGCTGACCTGAACAACTGATTAGCCCTGGCCTGGCTACTCTCTTTGACACAGGCAGTAACAACATCATGAAGAGGCCCTGCGATTTGAGAAAAACCCTCAATGAACCTCCTATAATAACTGCAAAAGCCCAGGAATGACCTAAGCTCTTTTACAGTGCTTGGAACGGGCCACAGCTTTACTGCACTTATCTTTTCCGGATCTGTACCTATGCCTTGGGCTGAGACCTGGTGACCAAGGAACCTGACCTCGGGTTGGAGAAAATGGCACTTCTCCACTTTGACTTTCAGCCCTGTCTCCCTCAACCTCTTCAGGACTGTCTCAAGTCTCAACAGATGATCTTGGAATGTTGGTGAAAACACAAGCAAGTCATCCAAATAAATCAACACAATCTGGAAGGCTAAATCACTCATTGTAGCCTGCATCAGGCGTTGAAATGTTGCGGGTGCGTTACACAGCCCGAAGGGCATCCGTAGATACTCATATAGGCCGAATGGTGTTGTAAACGCAGTTTTATCCCTATCCTTCTCATGTACCGCAACCTGGTGGTATCCACTTGCGAGGTCAATGGTTGAGAAGAATTCAGCGCCGCTCAGGGCGTCTAGACTCTCTTCGATGCGCGGGAGGGGAAACGCATCACGCCTTGTTTTTGAGTTCAGCCTCCTGTAATCTACACACAGTCTTAGACTTCCATCCGGCTTGCGCACTAAAACAATTGGTGAAGCATAGGAGCTTGAACTCTCCTGAATCACTCCCTTCTTCAGCAGCTCAGAAATATGCATTTTGACCTCTTTGTACTGATTAGGCGGTATACGCCGGTAAGGTTGGGAAACTGGTGTTTCATCCACCACTGGGATTTCATGTTTCACTCGGTCTGTGTACCCCAGATCCTCATCATTAACTGCAAACACATCTGCGTACTTCATCAAAATTGCTCGTAACTCTGCCTGCTGATCTGGTGTACCTCCTAGGTGTAAGCGGTCAAGTAAGGTCTGTATGTCATTGTCAGATCCCTGACCATCTTTCCGATTAATTATCACCTCCTCATGATTTGCGGAGATGCGCTGAAACTTTACTTCACAGGGGTCACCCTCAACACACTGACACTGGCTAAGAATACCAAGTCTAGTCTTAGGGGATAGCCAGACATCTTCCCGCGAAAAGTTTATTACTTGAACTGGAAAAATGTGACTGTTAGATGATATCACTGTAGGAACAATCATCAACCCACTGGGCAGTGGAGTGCCTGGCTCAAGCAACATAGTGGCATCACCCTCAGACTGTGTTTTACGGCCCCTTGCATATACCGTGGCAACAGATGAAGCAGGTATATGCATTTTGTGTTTGCCTGCTACACGAGCTGTGGACATCTTCTCTACGAGTTCGGCCTCTTGCACTCGGTTGAAGGCCTCTCTCCACACAGAGTCCAGCTCACCCTTTAGAGCTGTGTCAAACTCTGAGAGCACTAACTGTCTGCACCGTTTAACGATGTTCATTCCAATGATGCCTGGTAGAGAAGAGTCTGGCTCATTTGTGTCATCATCTTTGGTTATGAGGAAACCACACTCTGGGATGGTAAGCCCCATTACCTGTATGTTAAGCTCAACATAGCCTAAGTATGGTAGTGGTAACTTGTTTGCAGCTGTTAATTTAAGCCATTTAGCAGTGCAGTGCATGTCTTCCTCCTCTCCATGGAGGTGGTCTCTGAAGAAACTTTCTGTCAGGGTACTAACATTACTTCCAGTGTCCAACAAGCATCTAAGAGGAATACCATCTATCTGGATGTCTACCTCTGGGCACTCCCCTACAGCATTTTCCAGGAAACGCTCTTTGGTTAGAGTGCTTGTCGAGCCCTCTGACTTGCCTCGCATTGCCCGGCTCATAGCAATGGAGGGCTCCCGTTTCCTGTATTGCAGGACAAGGTGTCGCAGAAGACTGGCCCCCTGGTTTACGTGGTGTGGTGCAATGTCTGGCAATGTGCCCCACCCCTTCACACCGCAAACAGATTGGCTGACCGTCACTAGTATACTTGGGCTGGACTTTAGGTCTACTAACCTTACTACCACCTACTGAGCTGATGTTCTGTGTAGTGAGCTCACGGACTGCATTGGTTAGCTCACCAATAGCTTTACCCTGCTGAGCAATTATCTTAACTACTTCCTGCAGAGTCACTGTCAAGTCAGTTGGTGAGTCACTGGGCAAGTTTGCCTTTCCTGAAACCTCATCTGGAATACCACCTACTAGATTTCTACTTCTCGCCACATTTGAGCTCCGGGGGCGGTCTTCAAGAGCCCACATGATTGCCTCCTCACGTACATCAAATAGACTAGAATCAGGCTTCTCTCTAATGAGCCTTCGCAACTCGCGTCGAAGGGCTGAGTCGCGCACACCTTCGATGAACTGGTCTCTAAGTGCTTGTTGTGGGTCAGTTACAGCATTAGGGGACTGTTGGAGAGCAGAATTAAGCAGCTGCGAGAGCGCATGGGAATATTCTCGTAGGTCTTCCCCATCTAACTGCCTACGGGCATAGAAAGCATGTAACAGTTGTGGAGTACTGCGTTTCTCTCTAAAGGCTCCCCTCAAACATGAAAACAGATCACTGGGTTGCTTCACCTGTCCCCTCATGCACAGTTTGACCTCCTCTAGGGCTGAACCCTTTAGCAGCGAGAGAATAAAATCTACTTGTTCCTCGCTATGTAGGCCCCTTGCTCTCATTGCGCGCTCCACCTCCTCTATAAACTCATCTACTGTGTTAACATCCTTCCCTGATTCACCATTAAAAGGCACAATGTGTTTTTCTCTTGGGATGTAAACAATAGACCTTGTCTGAACATCGCCCAGATTAGCGATACCTGACAGTACAGCATCATGTTTCCTACTCAGTTCCAGCATCTGTGACTGCAGCTGTGCCAAGGGGTTACCTTCATCCCCAGACAACGAAACAGATGCGTCGTCCTCCTTATCGCTGGTTGCTGCTCTAGGGGCAACTGCCCCCTCCTCGTCTTCTGACATTTTGAAAAGTCTCTTACAGTTTCTTTATTGCAGCGAAATAACACAGTCAGTAGCAGTTTCAGTGCCTCTCAGTCTGATAGTCTCAAAGACAGGGACACCAGATGATCAGCTCCTCTAGCAGTCCACGACGATGATGCAGATATCCCTCTCGTCCCGGAACACCAGCCACGTGCCACGCACAGCCACGTCAGGGGCACCACACGCCAGTCATCACACTCTCCGGTACCAGGCCAGGACCAGTCTTCACCACTACTGTTGTCTGAATACTCTATGTAATTTCCCTATGCAAATAAGACCTCAAAATTAAACAGGGGATCCCACTTCTGACACCAATTAATGTGGCCGGGTCATACAAAGATAGGACCAGACACAGAGAGATATTACTTTTTAGTGGGTTCTTTTATTCCCCGACTGGGTTCAGATGAAGCGGCGTTAATTTTACAATTTTGAGGGTTATAATAACCACAACCAAAATACAAACAGAATTACAACACTGTTTTCCCTCTCTGCTAAGTTAACAGTTAATGAACTTCACTGTCAGTATACACAGACAACAGTAGTGGCTGCTTTCTTGAAACCCTGTGTGTAACCTGCGCGCCTTGACTCACACATGGACACTACTCGAACACACCTCCCTATTTCCCCTGCTGACTCGTAGTTCAGCTCCGCTATCCACGCGGTGGAGATGGCATGTACACTCACACTTAACCAATCTTAGCAGTTGCTACTCTCACGGCACCACAGCTAACTTGTGTCTTACGGGATTTGCTGTGGTCTCGCGAGATTTGCTGGTCTTAAAGTAACAGTGTATTCTAAAATCCCAGCAGATACACTGAAAACACTGTAACCCCTGTTCACCCGGCTACACTAACATTTCCACGAAATAAACCGGTAGGCCTACATAAATGCTTGCTTCATAACTTCTGAGTGTTTATGAAGCGCTTGAATGAACTTGCTGTGGTGCTGCGTGAATGTGTGTATTAGTATATTATACTTATAAATTATAACTTATAAATTAATGGTAATGGTAAGCATACAGCATACGAATGACTGCATATAATGCTGCACTACCGTTTGGAGATCGGTCGACATTTCAGTGAATAATTCTATTTTTAGACTGTGGAGTACCTCTTACCTCCGTAGACATACATGTAGTACTGTCTCTGCTAACCCCGTACCAAGATGGCGGCGCTTTAGGCACGCCTCTCCACAGTCAATGCGGCGTCTACGTATATATGTCTATGCTCCTGCATGCCTCAGCATGCCTCGGCTGAAAGGTGGGGGAGGGGGAGATCAGCCTGCTCTGTGACTGTGTGAGGAGCATAGACTGTGGTGAGGACCCGCAGTAGCAGAGCAGGTGCGGGGGGAGGAGCCCCTCCCCTTGATGGGCCATTAATTAAGGCTGAGGTGAAGGCAGAAAGGACACCACAGTATTCTGCTCTTCTCTGCTCTGACTCTCAGCCATACAGCCTACACTGTTTAAAATAAGACCACATTTACATTTATCTCTGCACTTAACTATAAAATTAAAAAATGTCAACATTAAAATACGAATGTTAACATAAAAATAAAAAAGTTAACATTAAAATAAAAAAGTTAACATTAAAATAAGAATATTATTAAAGTAAGACTTAACTATGTAACACCCAGTTTTCACTATATGTAAATCAGTGGGACGTTTTACAAAAGGAAAAGTAGTAATATTACACTGTATATAAATACTCAGTTAAGTATTAGTGCTGAACATACTTTAAGTACCAAAACTATTCATGATGCAAAATATCCAATTTCAGAATAATTATATGATTATATTATAATTATTATGGATCAATGTGTAATGTTGCAGCTGGTAAAGGCAGAGCTTTTAATGACTATAGAGCTGGGCTGAATTTCCCTCTGGGTATATTGACCTATAATAGTACATAAACATTTATTCACTGATTATAGTGAAAATACTATATTTCCTCGTAAATTGCAATGGACTAGAAGAATAAAATAGCAGAATGTTCACTGGCCTTGTCTCTTTATTAATTGTGTTTTACGTTTCACCCACCTTACTGGAACTTGGAGATTTTGTCTACTTTTTGAATTTTTCCTCACCCTGCAATACATGCTGATCTTTACTGTTATATGTTTAACTTGTTAATTACTCATGTTACATTGCTGTTGTATTGTAATTAGTATGCAGCGACAACACAAAACATATGTCATTGATTTTTTTGATAGTCTTCTTTAGTTGTTGATTCATCTCCGAACTGCATTGAAATTATTCAAGGTTTATGTGTCCCTGGTAAGGATCCTAAGGTCCATCACATGAGATCACTGACTTACTAGTATGTTAACTTATATAATATCAGCTAAATAACAAAGTGGTATAGCTGTATATTTACTTTGGTGAGTTATTGTGTAGACAGAGACTCCCAAGAACAAGCTGCAGGTACCATTAGGGCACTAGAAGAGGGAATAGACCCAGAGCCTGAAGCTTATACACAAGGGCAGTGGTCGCCAACCCGTCGATCGCCATCGATTGGTATATCTTTGAAACTTTCCCTGTAGATCCTGAAAATAATAGAAGAATAATCACACAAATACATTATGGCTGATTTATGTTCAGTTTTGCAAGCTCCTCTCTTTCACTCTATCTCTATCTCTCTCGATCCAGTCATGTATATTTTCAGCGTAACAGGCTGCATTAAATTGACCAATAAGATCACACAGCACATTTACTGTCACAAAATGACAATATACGGCACTAGCAGGTGATAGCCGATAGACTGCAATGTCGTTAGCTGGCATAGCAGAGGCTCCAAGAAAGAAGTCGAAAACGTATAATTTCCATCCAGAATGGGAAGAGGAATTTCTTTTCACCATGGTGAAAGACAAGTGTGTGTGTATGCTGTGCCACCAAACTCTAGCACTGTCTAAAAGAGGAAATCTGGAGCGTCACCACAACACCAACCACGACAAATTCAAAGACAGCTTCCCCGCCAAGAGCGCAATCCGTGCTAGGAAAGTTGCTGAGCTGAAAGCGGGATTGAAGGCCCAGCAGTCGCTTTTCACAAAACCTGCTGCTCAAAATAAGGCTGCGACTGAAGCTTCATTTCGTGTAAGTCACCTTTTGTCTAAACACAAGAAGCCTTTTACAGATGGCGATTTATTCAAGGAGGCGATGGCCATCACTGCAGAGACAGTTTTCAACGGCTTCAAAAACAAAGACGACATCAAAACCGCGCTCCGCAGTGTCCAGCTTGGCCCCAATACAGTGGCCAGGAGAGTCGAGGAAATGTCAGGGGACGTGGATCGACAAGTGCTAAAAGACTATTTTTCACATCAGTTTGATGAATCCCTGGATGTAATCCAGATAATAATATCTGCACAGAGGTTGAGCAGGTGTAACTATATTGTTGCTATGTTGTTATTTGTACCAGTCTCTGCAGGATATAAACAGGCCCAGAGGCAGTGGGGGCTTGGAAGCCATGATGACAGGGGGGCTGTTGTCTCCTGAGCTGCTACAGAGGGTGAATGTGGAGTTTGCTTAAACACAGGTCTGCTGCACACACACAGACACTGTGGCTGTGTGTGTGCCCAAAAGACTGAAGCACTTCAGAAATGCTATACTTTTTTAACAGTTGAATGTTTACAATCTCCTTTGTTGTTTACATAAAAGGTTATTTAGGCTTTTTAAATAAACATTTTTTGATTATGTATGTTACCTGTTAATTGTTTTTTACATATAAGTTCACACATGTTACGCTTTGTGGCACTCTGCACTTAAAAAGATTCATCTCAGTGGCCACTTTTTGAACACCACAATGTATTGAATAGAAATACAAATACTGTGAACAAACACTTTTTGACTTTTCATTAATATTTTTTCCTATTCAGCTACACAAACATCACATTTAAACTACTCAAAATTGTACTATAAATGAGAGTATCCCAGAGTCCTATGTACACCGTAGTAATTTATTGATATGCCGCATAATGTCCTCCTTTTTGGTGTTATGGAAATGGTCGCCCTAGTGCAGTGGTCTCCAAACTTTTTAAGCCCAAGATCCCTGAACTCCACCTTGGTGAAAGGCAAAATCTACCTATTGAAGCGTTGAAAGAAAAAGACAGCCCAGATTGTACTTCCAACTTGATGCCTTTTATAAATAAAAGGCAATTGTATTTGAATTACATGAAATGGTCCAACGTTTAAATGATTGCAACCAAGAAAACATTGTAACAAGCATATCAAACTGGCCATAGCTGTCGTGCTTTGAGACAAGCTGAAGCTTCATTCAAGTCACATTAATATCAGCATTTTAGAAAATAGAACTGTAATGCTAACAGATATTATCTATCTATCTATCTATCTATCTATCTATCGATATATCTGCCTATCTATCGATCTATTTATCTATCTATCTATCTTATCTATCTTATCTATATATCTATATTAATTTCATTAGACTAAATGATTATTAATTCTCAAATCTTTACTTTGAAAGGCACCTGGCAGACCTTCACACACACACACAAACACACACACACACACACACACACACACACACACACCCACACACACACACACAGACACACACACAAAAAAGTGTGTCTATCAAACTATCTATCTATCTATCTATCTATCTATCTATCTATCTATCTATCTATCTATCTAGATAGATAGACCTGGTCGATAGATATCTATTTTATCTATCGATGTATCTATCTATCTATCGATGTATCTATCTATCTATCTATCTATCTATCTATCTATCTATCTATCTATCTATCTATCTATCTATCTATCTATCGATCTATCTATCGATGTATCTATCTATCTATCTATCTATCTATCTATCTATCTATCTATCTATCTATCTATCTATCTATGTATGTATGTATGTATGTATGTATGTATGTATTTATCTATCTATCTATCTATCTATCTATATATCTATATATCTATATATCTATCTATCTTAATTTTATAAGACTAAATGATTATTAATTCTCCAAATCTTTACTTTGAATGGCACCTGGCAGACCTTCACAAACACACATACTGACACACACTTACAAAAACGTGTGTCTATCAAACTACCTATCTATCTATCTATCTATCTATCTATCTATCTATCTATCTATCTATCATCTATGTATCTATGTATCTATCTAACTATCTAACTATCTATCTATCATCTATCTATATTCATTTTATAAGACTAAATGATTATTAATTCTCAAGTCTTTACTTTGAATGGCACCTGGCAGACCTTCACAAACACACATACTGACACACACTTACAAAAACGTGTGTCTATCAAACTACCTATCTATCTATCTATCTATCTATCTATCTATCTATCTATCTATCTATCTATCATCTATGTATCTATGTATCTATAGACATTCACATACAAACATATAGACACACACAAACAAAAATGTGTGTCTATCAAACTATCAATCAATCTATCAATCTATCAATCTATCTATCTATCTATCTATCTATCTATCTATCTATCTATCTATCTATGTATGTATGTATGTATGTATGTATGTATCTATCTATCTATCTATCTATCTATCTATCTATCTATCTATCTATCTATCTATCTATCTATCTATCTACCTACCTACCTATCCATCTATCTATCAATCCATCTATCTATCTATATTAATTTTATAAGACTAAATGATTATTAATTCTCAAGTCTTTACTTTGAAAGGTACCTGGCCAGACCATTAACACAGACACACACAAACATAAATGTGTACCTATCTATCTATCTATCTATCTATCTATCTATCTATCTATCTATCTATCTATCTATCTATCTATCTATCTATCTAATCTATATATCTATATTAATTTCATTCGACCAAATGAATATTAATTCTCAAATCTTTACTTTGAAAGGCACCTGGCAGACCTTCACATACACACATATAGACACACACAAACATAAATGCGTATCTATCAAACTATCAATCAATCTATCTATCTATCTATCTATCTATCTATCTATCTATCTATCTATCTATCTATCTATCTATCTATCTATCTATCTATATATGTATGTATTTATCTATCTATCTATCTATCTATCTATCTATCTATCTATCTATCTATCTATCTATCTATCTATCTATCTATCTATCTCAATTTTATAAGACTAAACGATTATTAATTCTCAAATCTTTACTTTGAATGGCACCTGGCAGACCTTCACACACACACATACTGACACACACTTACAAAAACGTGTGTCTATCAAACTACCTATCTATCTATCTATCTATCTATCTATCTATCTATCTATCTATCTATCTATCTATCTATCTATCTATATTCATTTTATAAGACTAAATGATTATTAATTCTCAAGTCTTTACTTTGAAAGGCACCTGGCCAGACCATTAACACAGACACACACAAACATAAATGTGTATCTATCTATCTTATCTATCTATCTATATATCTATCTATCGATGTATCTATCTATCTATCGATGTATCTATCTATCTATCCATCTATCTATCTAATCTATATATCTATATTAATTTCATTCGACCAAATGAATATTAATTCTCAAATCTTTACTTTGAAAGGCACCTGGCCAGACCATTAACACAGACACACACAAACATAAATGTGTATCTATCTAGCTTATCTATCTATCTATATATCTATCTATCAATGTATCTATCTATCGATGTATCTATCTATCTATCTATCTATCTATCTATCTATCTATCTAATCTATATATCTATATTAATTTCATTCGACCAAATGAATATTAATTCTCAAATCTTTACTTTGAAAGGCACCTGGCAGACATTCACATACAAACATATAGACACACACAAAAAAAAATGTGTGTCTATCAAACTATCAATCAATCTATCAATCTATCAATCTATCAATCTATCAATCTATCTATCTATCTATCTATCTATCTATCTATCTATGTATGTATGTATGTATGTATGTATGTATGTATGTATGTATTTATCTATCTATCTATCTATCTATCTATCTATCTATCTATCTATCTATCTATCTATCTATCTATATATCTATCTATATATCTATATATCTATCTATCTTAATTTTATAAGACTAAATGATTATTAATTCTCAAATCTTTACTTTGAATGGCACCTGGCAGACCTTCACAAACACACATACTGACAAACACTTACAAAAACGTGTGTCTATCAAACTACCTATCTATCTATCTATCTATCTATCTATTTATCTATCTATCTATCTATCTATCTATCTATCTATCTATCTATCTATCTATCTATCTATCTATCTAATCTATATATCTATATTAATTTCATTCGACCAAATGAATATTAATTCTCAAATCTTTACTTTGAAAGGCACCTGGCAGACCTTCACATACACACATATAGACACACACAAACAAAAAATGCGTATCTATCAAACTATCAATCAATCAATCTATCTATCTATCTATCTATCTATCTATCTATCTATCTATCTATCTATCTATCTATCTATCTATCTATCTATCTATCTATCTATCTATCTATCTATCTATCTCAATTTTATAAGACTAAACGATTATTAATTCTCAAATCTTTACTTTGAATGGCACCTGGCAGACCTTCACACACACACATACTGACACACACTTACAAAAACGTGTGTCTATCAAACTACCTATCTATCTATCTATCTATCTATCTATCTATCTATCTATCTATCTATCTATATTTATTTTATAAGACTAAATGATTATTAATTCTCAAGTCTTTACTTTGAAAGGCACCTGGCCAGACCATTAACACAGACACACACAAACATAAATGTGTATCTATCTATCTTATCTATCTATCTATATATCTATCTATCGATGTATTTATCTATCTATCGATGTATCTATCTATCTATCCATCTATCTATCTAATCTATATATCTATATTAATTTCATTCGACCAAATGAATATTAATTCTCAAATCTTTACTTTGAAAGGCACCTGGCCAGACCATTAACACAGACACACACAAACATAAATGTGTATCTATCTAGCTTATCTATCTATCTATATATCTATCTATCGATGTATCTATCTATCGATGTATCTATCTATCTATCTATCTATCTATCTATCTATCTATCTATCTATCTATCTAATCTATATATCTATATTAATTTCATTCGACCAAATGAATATTAATTCTCAAATCTTTACTTTGAAAGGCACCTGGCAGACATTCACATACAAACATATAGACACACACAAACAAAAATGTGTGTCTATCAAACTATCAATCAATCAATCAATCTATCAATCTATCTATCTATCTATCTATCTATCTATCTATCTATCTATCTATCTATCTATCTATGTATGTATGTATGTATGTATGTATGTATGTATGTATTTATCTATCTATCTATCTATCTATCTATCTATCTATCTATCTATCTATCTATCTATCTATATATCTATATATCTATCTATATATCTATATATCTATCTATCTTAATTTTATAAGACTAAATGATTATTAATTCTCAAATCTTTACTTTGAATGGCACCTGGCAGACCTTCACAAACACACATACTGACACACACTTACAAAAACGTGTGTCTATCAAACTACCTATCTATCTATCTATCTATCTATCTATTTATCTATCTATCTATCTATCTATCTATCTATCTATCATCTATCTATCTATCTATCTATCTATCTATCTATCTATCTATCTATCTATCTATCTTATCTATATATCTATATTAATTTGATTAGACTAAATCATTATTAATTATCAAATCTTTACTTTGAAAGGCACCTGGCAGACCTTCACACACACACACAGACAGACACATACAAAAATGTGTGTCTATCAAACTATCTATCTATCTGTCTATCTATCTATCTATCTATCTATCTATATCTATCTATCTATCTATCTATCTATCTATCTATCTATCTATCTATCTATCTATCTACCTACCTACCTATCCATCTATCTATCTATCTATCAATCTATCTATCTATCTATATTAATTTTATAAGACTAAATGATTATTAATTCTCAAGTCTTTACTTTGAAAGGTACCTGGCCAGACCATTAACACAAACACACAAACATAAATGTGTACCTATCTATCTATCTATCTATCTATCTATCTATCTATCTATCTATCTATCTACCTATCTATCTATCTATCTATCTATCTAATCTATATATCTATATTAATTTCATTCGACCAAATGAATATTAATTCTCAAATCTTTACTTTGAAAGGCACCTGGCCAGACCATTAACACAGACACACACAAACATAAATGTGTATCTATCTATCTTATCTATCTATCTATATATCTATCTATCGATGTATCTATCTATCTATCGATGTATCTATCTATCTATCCATCTATCTATCTAATCTATATATCTATATTAATTTCATTCGACCAAATGAATATTAATTCTCAAATCTTTACTTTGAAAGGCACCTGGCCAGACCATTAACACAGACACACACAAACATAAATGTGTATCTATCTAGCTTATCTATCTATCTATATATCTATCTATCGATGTATCTATCTATCGATGTATCTATCTATCTATCTATCTATCTATCTATCTATCTATCTATCTATCTAATCTATATATCTATATTAATTTCATTCGACCAAATGAATATTAATTCTCAAATCTTTACTTTGAAAGGCACCTGGCAGACATTCACATACAAACATATAGACACACACAAACAAAAATGTGTGTCTATCAAACTATCAATCAATCTATCAATCTATCTATCTATCTATCTATCTATCTATCTATCTATGTATCTATGTATGTATGTATGTATGTATTTATCTATCTATCTATCTATCTATCTATCTATCTATCTATCTATCTATCTATCTATCTATCTATCTATCTCAATTTTATAAGACTAAACGATTATTAATTCTCAAATCTTTACTTTGAATGGCACCTGGCAGACCTTCACACACACACATACTGACACACACTTACAAAAACGTGTGTCTATCAAACTACCTATCTATCTATCTATCTATCTATCTATCTATCTATCTATCTATCTATCTATCTATCTATCTATCTATATTCATTTTATTAGACTAAATGATTATTAATTCTCAAGTCTTTACTTTGAAAGGCACCTGGCCAAACCATTAACACAGACACACACAAACATAAATGTGTATCTATCTATCTTATCTATCTATCTATATATCTATCTATCGATGTATCTATCTATCTATCGATGTATCTATCTATGTATCCATCTATCTATCTAATCTATATATCTATATTAATTTCATTCGACCAAATGAATATTAATTCTCAAATCTTTACTTTGAAAGGCACCTGGCCAGACCATTAACACAGACACACACAAACATAAATGTGTATCTATCTAGCTTATCTATCTATCTATATATCTATCTATCGATGTATCTATCTATCGATGTATCTATCTATCTATCTATCTATCTATCTATCTATCTATCTATCTATCTATCTATCTAATCTATATATCTATATTAATTTCATTCGACCAAATGAATATTAATTCTCAAATCTTTACTTTGAAAGGCACCTGGCAGACATTCACATACAAACATATAGACACACACAAACAAAAATGTGTGTCTATCAAACTATCAATCAATCTATCAATCTATCAATCTATCTATCTATCTATCTATCTATCTATCTATGTATGTATGTATGTATGTATGTATGTATGTATGTATGTATGTATTTATCTATCTATCTATCTATCTATCTATCTATCTATCTATCTATCTATCTATCTATCTATATATCTATCTATATATCTATATATCTATCTATCTTAATTTTATAAGACTAAATGATTATTAATTCTCAAATCTTTACTTTGAATGGCACCTGGCAGACCTTCACAAACACACATACTGACACACACTTACAAAAACGTGTGTCTATCAAACTACCTATCTATCTATCTATCTATCTATCTATCTATCTATCTATCTATCTATCTATCTATCTATCTATCTATCTTATCTATATATCTATATTAATTTGATTAGACTAAATCATTATTAATTATCAAATCTTTACTTTGAAAGGCACCTGGCAGACCTTCACACACACACACAGACAGACACATACAAAAATGTGTGTCTATCAAACTATCTATCTATCTGTCTATCTATCTATCTATCTATCTATCTATCTATCTATCTATCTATCTATCTATCTATCTACCTATCTTTCTATCTATCTATCTATCTAATCTATATATCTATATTAATTTCATTCGACCAAATGAATATTAATTCTCAAATCTTTACTTTGAAAGGCACCTGGCCAGACCATTAACACAGACACACACAAACATAAATGTGTATCTATCTATCTTATCTATCTATCTATATATCTATCTATCGATGTATCTATCTATCTATCGATGTATCTATCTATCTATCCATCTATCTATCTAATCTATATATCTATATTAATTTCATTCGACCAAATGAATATTAATTCTCAAATCTTTACTTTGAAAGGCACCTGGCCAGACCATTAACACAGACACACACAAACATAAATGTGTATCTATCTAGCTTATCTATCTATCTATATATCTATCTATCGATGTATCTATCTATCGATGTATCTATCTATCTATCTATCTATCTATCTATCTATCTATCTATCTATCTATCTATCTATCTATCTAATCTATATATCTATATTAATTTCATTCGACCAAATGAATATTAATTCTCAAATCTTTACTTTGAAAGGCACCTGGCAGACATTCACATACAAACATATAGACACACACAAACAAAAATGTGTGTCTATCAAACTATCAATCAATCTATCAATCTATCTATCTATCTATCTATCTATCTATCTATCTATGTATCTATGTATGTATGTATGTATGTATTTATCTATCTATCTATCTATCTATCTATCTATCTATCTATCTATCTATCTATCTATCTATCTCAATTTTATAAGACTAAACGATTATTAATTCTCAAATCTTTACTTTGAATGGCACCTGGCAGACCTTCACACACACACATACTGACACACACTTACAAAAACGTGTGTCTATCAAACTACCTATCTATCTATCTATCTATCTATCTATCTATCTATCTATCTATCTATCTATCTATCTATCTATCTATATTCATTTTATTAGACTAAATGATTATTAATTCTCAAGTCTTTACTTTGAAAGGCACCTGGCCAAACCATTAACACAGACACACACAAACATAAATGTGTATCTATCTATCTTATCTATCTATCTATATATCTATCTATCGATGTATCTATCTATCTATCGATGTATCTATCTATGTATCCATCTATCTATCTAATCTATATATCTATATTAATTTCATTCGACCAAATGAATATTAATTCTCAAATCTTTACTTTGAAAGGCACCTGGCCAGACCATTAACACAGACACACACAAACATAAATGTGTATCTATCTAGCTTATCTATCTATCTATATATCTATCTATCGATGTATCTATCTATCGATGTATCTATCTATCTATCTATCTATCTATCTATCTATCTATCTATCTATCTATCTATCTATCTAATCTATATATCTATATTAATTTCATTCGACCAAATGAATATTAATTCTCAAATCTTTACTTTGAAAGGCACCTGGCAGACATTCACATACAAACATATAGACACACACAAACAAAAATGTGTGTCTATCAAACTATCAATCAATCTATCAATCTATCAATCTATCTATCTATCTATCTATCTATCTATTTATCTATCTATCTATGTATGTATGTATGTATGTATGTATGTATGTATGTATGTAT
>NC_070589.1:2190000-2195000 GCF_027409825.1 Scomber japonicus
AGACACACACAAACAAAAATGTGTGTCTATCAAACTATCAATCAATCTATCCATCTATCTATCTATCTATCTATCTATCTATCTATCTATCTATCTATCTATCTATCTATGTATCTATGTATGTATGTATGTATGTATTTATCTATCTATCTATCTATCTATCTATCTATCTATCTATCTATCTATCTATCTATCTCAATTTTATAAGACTAAACGATTATTAATTCTCAAATCTTTACTTTGAATGGCACCTGGCAGACCTTCACACACACACATACTGACACACACTTACAAAAACGTGTGTCTATCTATCTACCTATCTATCTATCTATCTATCTATCTATCTATCTATCTATCTATCTATCTATCTATCTATCTATCTATCTATCTATATTCATTTTATTAGACTAAATGATTATTAATTCTCAAGTCTTTACTTTGAAAGGCACCTGGCCAGACCATTAACACAGACACACACAAACATAAATGTGTATCTATCTATCTTATCTATCTATCTATATATCTATCTATCGATGTATCTATCTATCTATCGATGTATCTATCTATGTATCCATCTATCTATCTAATCTATATATCTATATTAATTTCATTCGACCAAATGAATATTAATTCTCAAATCTTTACTTTGAAAGGCACCTGGCCAGACCATTAACACAGACACACACAAACATAAATGTGTATCTATCTAGCTTATCTATCTATCTATATATCTATCTATCGATGTATCTATCTATCGATGTATCTATCTATCTATCTATCTATCTATCTATCTATCTATCTATCTATCTATCTATCTATCTATCTATCTAATCTATATATCTATATTAATTTCATTCGACCAAATGAATATTAATTCTCAAATCTTTACTTTGAAAGGCACCTGGCAGACATTCACATACAAACATATAGACACACACAAACAAAAATGTGTGTCTATCAAACTATCAATCAATCTATCAATCTATCAATCTATCTATCTATCTATCTATCTATCTATTTATCTATCTATCTATGTATGTATGTATGTATGTATGTATGTATGTATGTATTAATCTATCTATCTATCTATCTATCTATCTATCTATCTATCTATCTATCTATCTATCTATCTATCTATCTATCTATCTATCTATATATCTATCTATATATCTATATATCTATCTATCTTAATTTTATAAGACTAAATGATTATTAATTCTCAAATCTTTACTTTGAATGGCACCTGGCAGACCTTCACAAACACACATACTGACACACACTTACAAAAACGTATGTCTATCAAACTACCTATCTATCTATCTATCTATCTATCTATCTATCTATCTATCTATCTATCTATCTATCTATCTATCTATCTATCTTATCTATATATCTATATTAATTTGATTAGACTAAATCATTATTAATTATCAAATCTTTACTTTGAAAGGCACCTGGCAGACCTTCACACACACACACAGACACATACAAAAATGTGTGTCTATCAAACTATCTATCTATCTGTCTATCTATCTATCTATCTATCTATCTATCTATCTATCTATCTATCTATCTATCTATCTATCTATCTATCTATCTATCTATCTATCTATCTACCTACCTACCTATCCATCTATCTATCTATCTATCAATCTATCTATCTATCTATATTAATTTTATAAGACTAAATGATTATTAATTCTCAAGTCTTTACTTTGAAAGGTACCTGGCCAGACCATTAACACAGACACACACAAACATAAATGTGTACCTATCTATCTATCTATCTATCTATCTATCTATCTATCTATCTATCTATCTATCTATCTATCTATCTATCTATCTATCTATCTATCTATCTATCTATCTAATCTATATATCTATATTAATTTCATTCGACCAAATGAATATTAATTCTCAAGTCTTTACTTTGAAATGCACCTGGCAGACCTTCACATACACACATATAGACACACACAAACAAAAATGCGTATCTATCAAACTATCAATCAATCAATCTATCTATCTATCTATCTATCTATCTATCTATCTATCTATCTATATATGTATGTATGTATGTATGTATCTATGTATTTATCTATCTATCTATCTATCTATCTATCTATCTATCTATCTATCTATCTATCTATCTATCTATATATCTATCTATCTCAATTTTATAAGACTAAATGATTATTAATTCTCAAATCTTTACTTTGAATGGCACCTGGCAGACCTTCACACACACACATACTGACACACACTTACAAAAACGTGTGTCTATCAAACTACCTATCTATCTATCTATCTATCTATCTATCTATCTATCTATCTATCTATCTATCTATCTATCGATCTATCTATCTATCTATCTATCTACCTACATACCTATCTATCTATCTATCTATCTATCTATCTATCTATCTATATTAATTTTATAAGACTAAATGATTATTAATTCTCAAGTCTTTACTTTGAAAGGCACCTGGCCAGACCATTAACACAGACACACACAAACATAAATGTGTATCTTCTTATCTATCTATCTATATATCTATCTATCGATGTATCTATCTATCTATCGATGTATTTATCTATCTATCCATCTATCTATCTAATCTATATATCTATATTAATTTCATTCGACCAAATGAATATTAATTCTCAAATCTTTACTTTGAAAGGCACCTGGAAGACATTCACATACAAACATATAGACACACACAATCAAAAATGTGTGTCTATCAAACTATCAATCAATCTATCAATCTATCTATCTATCTATCTATCTATCTATCTATCTATCTATCTATCTATCTATCTATCTATCTATATATGTATGTATGTATGTATGTATGTATGTATTTATCAATCTATCTATCTATCTATCTATCTATCTATCTATCTATCTATCTATCTATCTATCTATCTATCTATCTATCTATCTTAATTTTATAAGACTAAATGATTATTAATTCTCAAATCTTTACTTTTAATGGCACCTGGCAAACCTTCACACACACACACAGACACAAAAAATGTATTTCTTTCAAACTATCTATCTATCTATCTATCTATATATCTATCTATCTCTCTATTTATCTATCTATCATATACGTATCTATGTATCTATGTATCTATGTATCTATGCATCTATGTATCTATCTATCTATCTATCTATATATCTCTCTATTTATCTATCTATCATATACGTATCTATGTATCTATGTATCTATCTATCTATCTATCTATCTATCTATATATCTATCTATCTATCTATCTATCTATCTATCTATCTATCTATCTATCTGTCTATCTATCTATCTATCTATCTATCTATCTATCTATCTATCTATCTATCATCTATGTATCTATGTATCTATGTATCTATCTATCTAGCTATCTATCTATCTATCTATCTATCTATCTATCTATCTATCTGTCTATCTATCTATCTATCTATCTATCATCTATGTATCTGTGTATTTATCTATCTATCTATCTATCTATCTATCTATCTATCTATCTATCTATCTTTGTATCTATGTATCTATGTATCTATCTATCTATCTATCTATCTATCTATCTATCTATCTATCTATCTATCTATCTATCTATCTATCTTATCTATATGTCTATATTAATTTCATTAGACTAAATGATTATTAATTCTCAAATCTTTACTTTTAATGGCACCTGGCAGACCTTCACACACACACACAGACACAAAAAATGTGTTTCTTTCAAACTATCTATCTATCTATCTATATATCTATCTATCTATCATCTATGTATCTATGTATCTATGTATCTATCTATCTATCTATCTATCTATCTATCTATCTATCTATCTATCTATCTATCTATCTATCTATCTATCTATCTATCTATCTATCTATCATCTATGTATCTGTGTATTTATCTATCTATCTATCTATCTATCTATCTATCTATCTATCTATCTATCTATCTATCTATCTATCTATCTATCTATCTATCTTTGTATCTATGTATCTATGTATCTATCTATCTATCTATCTATCTATCTATCTATCTATCTATCTATCTATCTACCTATCTATCTATCTATCTATCTATCTATGTATCTATCTATGTAGCTATCTATCTATCTATCTATCTATCTGTCTATCTATCTATCTGTCTATCTATCTATCTATCTATCTATCATCTATGTATCTGTGTATTTATCTATCTATCTATCTATCTATCTATCTATCTATCTATCTATCTATCTATCTATCTATCTATGTATCTATGTATCTATGCATCTATGTATCTATCTATCTATCTATCTATATATCTCTCTATTTATCTATCTATCATATACGTATCTATGTATCTATGTATCTATCTATCTATCTATCTATCTATCTATATATATATCTATCTATCTATCTATCTATCTATCTGTCTATCTATCTATCTATCTATCTATCTATCTATCTATCTATCTATCTATCATCTATGTATCTATGTATCTATGTATCTATCTATCTAGCTATCTATCTATCTATCTATCTATCTATCTATCTATCTATCTATCTATCTATCTATCTATCTGTCTATCTATCTATCTATCTATCTATCTATCATCTATGTATCTGTGTATTTATCTATCTATCTATCTATCTATCTATCTATCTATCTATCTATCTTTGTATCTATGTATCTATCTATCTATCTATCTATCTATCTATCTATCTATCTATCTATCTATCTATCTATCTATCTATCTTATCTATATGTCTATATCAATTTCATTAGACTAAATGATTATTAATTCTCAAATCTTTACTTTTAATGGCACCTGGCAGATCTTCACACACACACACAGACACAAAAAATGTGTTTCTTTCAAACTATCTATCTATCTATCTATATATCTATCTATCTATCATCTATGTATCTATGTATCTATGTATCTATCTATCTAGCTATCTATCTATCTATCTATCTATCTATCTATCTATCTATCTATC
>NC_070589.1:2205000-2207500 GCF_027409825.1 Scomber japonicus
TATTTCAGAATTCATCACATTTAACTAATTGTGTTTAGAAATCAACCTTTCTATGGGTTCTGCTAAAAAAAAATGTATTACATAACTTTTTATGTCTTTATTCGTCTATTCACAGCAAGATCATGCAACTAATTACAGGATCATTTATTGTCTTTTGACATACACTAAAACACTCAGAATTCATCACATTGAACTAATTGTGTTTAGAAATCAACCTTTCTATGGGTTCTGCTAAAAAAAAGTGTATTACATAACTTTTTGTGGCTTTATTCTTATATTCTCAGCAAGATCATGCAACTAATCACTGAATTAATCATTCTCGTTGGACATACACTAAAACATGCAGACAGTTCAAAATTCATCACATTGATCTAATTGTGTTTAGAAATCAACCTTTCTATGGGTTCATCTGATAAAATGTATTAGAACTAACTTTTTATGGCTTTATTCGTCTGTTCTCAGCAAGATCATGCAACTAATCACTGAATCACTTATTGTCTTTGGACATACACTAAAACACTCAGATATATCAGAATTCATCACATTGAACTAATTGTTGTTAGAAATCAACCTTTCTATGGGTTCTGCTAAGAGAATGGATACATAACTTTTTATGGCTTTATTCGTCTATTCTCAGCGGGATCATGCAACTAATTACTTAATCATTTATTGTCTTTGGACATACACTAAAACACTCAGAATTCATCACATTGAACTAATTGTGTTTAGAAATCAACCTTTCTATGGGTTCTGCTAAAAAAAAATGTATTACATAACTTTTTGTGGCTTTATTCTTATATTCTCAGCAAGATCATGCAACTAATCACTGAATTAATCATTCTCGTTGGACATACACTAAAACATGCAGACAGTTCAAAATTCATCACATTGATCTAATTGTGTTTAGAAATCAACCTTTCTATGTGTTCATCTGATAAAATGTATTAGAACTAACTTTTTATGGCTTTATTCGTCTGTTCTCAGCAAGATCATGCAACTAATCACTGAATCACTTATTGTCTTTGGACATACACTAAAACACTCAGATATATCAGAATTCATCACATTGAACTAATTGTTGTTAGAAATCAACCTTTCTATGGGTTCTGCTAAGAGAATGGATTACATAACTTTTTATGGCTTTATTCGTCTATTCTCAGCGGGATCATGCAACTAATTACTTAATCATTTATTGTCTTTGGACATACACTAAAACACTCAGATATTTCAGAATTCATCACATTGAACTAATTGTGTTTAGAAATCCACCTTTCTATGGGTTCTGCTAAGAGAATGGATTACATAACTTTTTATGGCTTTATTCGTCTATTCTCTGCAAGATCATGCAAATAATCACAGAATCACTTATATTCTCTTTGGACATACACTAAAACACTCAAACACTTCAGAATTCATCACATTGAACTAATTGTGTTTAGAAATCAACCTTTCTATGGGTTCTGCTAAGAGAATGGATTACAAATAACTTTTTATGGCTTTATTCGTCTCTTCACAGTAAGTTAATGCAAATAATCACTGAATCATTTATTCTATTTGGAAATACACTAAAACACTCAGATATATCAGAATTCATCACATTGAACTAATTGTGTTTAGAAATCAATCTTTCTATGGGTTCTGTTAAGAGAATGGATTACAACTAACTTTTTATGACTGTATTCGTCTGTTCTCAGCAAGTTCATGCAACTAATAACTGAATCACTTATTGTCTTTGGACATACAATAAAAAACTCAGATATATCAGAATTCATCACATTGAACTAATTGTGTTTAGAAATCAACCTTTCTATAGGTTCTGCAAATTCATGCAACTAATCACTGAATCACTCATTTTCTCTTTGGGCATACACTAAAACACTCAGATATTTCAGAATTCATCATATTGAACTAATTGTGTTTAGAAATCAACCTTTCTATGGGTTCTGCTAAAAAAAATGTATTACATAACTTTTTATGGCTTTATTCTTATATTCTCAGCAAGATCATGCAACTAATCACTGAATTAATCATTCTCGTTGGACATACACTAAAACATGCAGACAGTTCAAAATTCATCACATTGATCTAATTTTGTTTCGAAATCAACCTTTCTATGGGTTCATCTGATAAAATGGATTAGAACTAACTTTTTATGGCTTCATTCGTCTGTTCTCAGCAAGATCATGCAACTAATCACTTAATCACTTATTGTCTTTGGACATACACTAAAACACTCAGATATATCAGAATTCATCATATTGAACTAATTGTTGTTAGAAATCAACCTTTCTATGGATTCTGCTAAGAGAATGGATTACATAACTTTTTATGGCTTTATTCGTCTATTCTCAGCAAGATCATGCAATTAATCATTTATTGTCTTTGGACATACACTAAAACACTCAGATATATCAGAATTCATCACATTGAACTAATTGTGTTTAGAAATCAACCTTTCTATGGGTTCTGCTAAGAGAATGGATTACAACTAACTTTTTAT
>NC_070589.1:2222500-2230000 GCF_027409825.1 Scomber japonicus
GATAGATAGATAGATAAATAGATAGATAGATAGTTTGAAAGAAACACATTTTCTTGTGTCTGTGTGTGTGAAGGTCTGCCAGGTGCCATTCAAAGTAAAGATTTGAGAATTTATAATCATTTAGTCTAATACAATTAAGATAGATAGATAGATAGATAGATAGATAGATAGATAGATAGATAGATAGATAGATAGATAGATAGATAGATAGATAGATAGATAGATAGATAGATAGATAGATAGATTTGATAGATAGATAGTTTGATAGACATACATTTTTGTGTGTGTGTGTCTGTGTGTGAGTGAAGGTCTGCCAGGTGCCATTAAAAGTAAAGATTTGAGAATTAATAATCATTTAGTCTAATGAAATTAATATAGACATATAGATAAGATAGATAGATAGATAGATTGATAGATAGATAGATAGATACATAGATACATAGATACATAGATGATAGATAGATAGATAGATAGATAGATAGATAGATAGATAGATAGATAGATAGATAGAGAGATAGATAGATAGATAGATAGATAGATAGAAACACATTTTTGTGTGTGTGTGTCTGTGTGTGTGTGAAGGTCTGCCAGGTGCCATTCAATGTAAAGATTTGAGAATTAATAATCATTTAGTCTAATGAAATTAATATAGATATATAGATAGATAGATACATACATACATACATACATACATACATACATAGATACATAGATAGATAGATAGATGGATGGATAGATAGATAGATAGATAGATAGATAGATAGATAGATAGATAGATAGATAGATAGATAGATAGATAGATAGATAGATAGATAGACACACATTTTTGTTTGTGTGTGTCTGTATGTGATTGTGTGAAAGTCTGCCAGATGCCTTTCAAAGTAAAGATTTGAGAATTAATAATCATTTAGTCTAATGAAATTAATATAGATATATATATATAAGATAGATAGATAGATAGATAGATAGATACATAGATAGACAGATAGCTATATAGATAGATAGATAGATAGATAGATAGATAGATAGATAGATAGATAGATAGATAGATAGATAGATAGATAGATAGATAGATAGATAGATAGATAGATCGATAGATAAATACACAGATACATAGATGATAGATAGATAGATAGATAGATAGATAGATAGATAGATAGATAGATAGATAGATAGATAGATAGATAGATAGATAGATAGATAGATACATAGATAGATAGATAGATAGATAGATAAATAGATAGATAGATAGTTTGAAAGAAACACATTTTCTTGTGTCTGTGTGTGTGAAGGTCTGCCAGGTGCCATTCAAAGTAAAGATTTGAGAATTTATAATCATTTAGTCTAATACAATTAAGATAGATAGATAGATAGATAGATAGATAGATAGATAGATAGATAGATAGATAGATAGATAGATAGATAGATAGATAGATAGATAGATAGATAGATAGATAGATAGATAGATAGATAGATAGATTTGATAGATAGATAGTTTGATAGACATACATTTTTGTGTGTGTGTGTCTGTGTGTGAGTGAAGGTCTGCCAGGTGCCATTAAAAGTAAAGATTTGAGAATTAATAATCATTTAGTCTAATGAAATTAACATAGACATATAGATAAGATAGATAGATAGATAGATTGATAGATAGATAGATAGATACATAGATACATAGATGATAGATAGATAAATAGAGAGATAGATAGATAGATAGATAGATAGACAGATAGATAGATAGATAGATAGATAGATAGATAGATAGATAGATAGATAGATAGATAGTTTGAAATACATTTTTTTGTGTCTGTGTGTATGTGAAGGTCTGCCAGGTGCCATTCAAAGTAAAGATTTGAGAATTTATAATCATTTAGTGTTATACAATTAATATAGATAGACAGATAGATAGATAGATAGATAGATAGATAGATAGATAGATAGATAGATAGATAGATAGATAGATAGATAGAGAGATAGATAGATAGATAGATAGATAGATAGATAGATAGATAGATAGATAGATAGTTTGATAGACACATTTTTGTGTGTGTGTGTGTGTGTCTGTGTGTGTGTGAAGGTCTGCCAGGTGCCATTCAAAGTAAAGATTTGAGAGTTTATAATCATTTAGTCTTATACAATTAAGATAGATAGTTAGAATAGATAGATAGAATAGATAGATAGATAGACAGATAGATAGATAGATAGATAGATAGATAGATAGTTACATAGATACATAGATACATAGATACGTAGATGATAGATAGATAGTTAGAGAGATAGATAAATAGATAGATAGATAGATAGATAGATAGATAGATAGATAGATAGATAGATAGATAGATAGATAGATAGATAGATAGATAGATAGATAGATAGATAGTTTGAAAGAAACACATTTTTTTGTGTCTGTGTGTGTGTGAAGGTCTACCAGGTGCCATTCAAAGTAAAGCTTTGAGAATTTATAATCATTTAGTCTTATACAATCAAGATAGATAGATAGATAGATAGATAGATAGATAGATAGATAGATAGATAGATAGATAGATAGATAGAAACACATTTTTGTGTGTGTGTGTCTGTGTGTGTGTGAAGGTCTGCCAGGTGCCATGAAAAGTAAATATTTGAGAATTAATAATCATTTAGTCTCATAAAATTAATATAGATAGATAGATAGATAGATAGATAGATAGATAGATAGATAGATAGATAGATAGATAGATAGATAGATAGATAGATAGATAGATAGATTCTGATAATCAGTATGCAATAAACACAGGTGTGATATATTTATGGCATATTTATAGATTTAGGATTTTTTAATCAGGGAGAATAAATATTCGCACCCATATACAAACAGGGGCAGTCTGATTGGTCAATACTAGCCGGCCTTCTATTGGTTGACAGCTTTGATCCACAAAAAATCCGAGAGCAGATCTGCGAGCACAAGTTCCCTGAGCACGAGAGGAAGAACTTGAGTTTGAGCGCAGGAAATCTGTGCGAGCAGTGTTGTAACCGAGTGCGAGGACACACTGTGAGCATGCGCAGAGCAAATTTGAGTGCGAGAGCAGAGTTTTGAGAGAAAATATCACAAAATCTGAGCATGAAATCAATAAATACTGCTCTCAAATCCATTTAATATGCTCTTGAATTAAGATAGGGAATAAACTCCATAGATAAAGACATAAATAGAACAAAAGGAACCCAGAAATTGTTTAGATGTGTTCAAGTCTTTATTTAGAGAAGTGCTTGTAGAGTTATATTATATCATATTAATTAATATTAATATTATTATCATTATATTATTATTATTACTATTATCATCACTATTATTATAATTATGTTGCTATTACCATTATATTATTATTATTATTATCATTTTATTATCATCACTATTATAATTATATTACTATCATCATTGAATTAGTCCCAGATAGCAGAGTCATTGAAACAATGTTAAATCAACATTGTTTTGTCAACGTTAAGTCACTGAAACAACGTTGAACCAGGGCCGTTTCAAGGAATTTGGGGGCCCCAAACAAAATGGACTTGGAGGCCCCCCTACCACCGCCGCCCGCCGAGGCCGACACCCCTGGACCACAGCAAAAAAACCTACGCCTCACCATCCCACCCCGCCCGCCCAAAGCCTACAGGAAACACAGCATAGACACACTGTTGAAGTTCAACCACACATTATATCAATAAAATATTTCTTAATAGTGCAAATACTGCTTACAAATGTTGCATATAGGCCACTGCACACATAGTATGTTTACTTATTTTATTTGAACATTTGCAATCAACACATACAAAAAATTGCAAATTCGGTATTAAATATAAAATCCAACATAGATAAAAGTACACACACACACACACATATAAGATTAACCTTTAAAAAATATGCAAATTATCTACATCTGCTGTTTGCGAGCCTTAGCTTCAGCAAAGGCAACCACAATGTCCTCCATGTCCAAAGACCGGCGAACATCACACTCAATTGACGTAACGGCCAATCCTGTGAGCCTCTCTTGGCTCATGGTAGATCTCACGTATGTCTTTATCAGCTTCAAAGCTGAAAAGCTCCTCTCACCTGAGGCCACAGTCACAGGGAGAGTCAGGAGTAGCTGCAAGGCAATGCTTAAATTCAGTGACGTGCGGTCAGGGGAGGCAGGTGAGGCCGTGCCTCACCTGTTATCATGGAAAAAGACTTAAAAATGAAAAAAATAATAAATGGTTATATTTGTCCAGTGATTTGCACTATAACGTTATTTTCTATCTAACTTTACCAGTTTCGGATTATTTTTAATTCAAAATCGCTGAATTTTCACATGTACTGATCAAACACTGAAAAGAGACGCGCAGTGAGGCAGCAGCGAGGCGAGCCTCACCATGGATTGCGCAATGACTCGGTTTACTGCGCTGGCATGCTATGCAGTGAGACAGTACAGCTGTACAGCTGTCTCTCTGTATGTCGCTATTAACATGTTCAAACACTTTTACTATATGAACTAAATTTCCATAGTTTAGATGATGATATAATGTACAGTGTTTGTAGCGTGTTTCGTGTGCTGCGCAGCATAAAACGGCTGCAAAAAGTCACTAAGTGAGGCACGCAGTTCTCCGGCCTCATGGCAGGGGGCGCTCCTGATCCCAGTGATTCTTATTACGACTCATTAGCTGCAGAATAAGTGACAGTAAACTACAACTCATACAGTCTATGCTACAACTACAGTGAGCTAGTCGGCAAGTAAAGTAAGTAAGATAAGTAAGTAAAGGTAAGACCATAATAACGTTTTTTAAATTAAATGTGTTTTTTTGTGTGCTACAGTTTGTATGTGTAAAGAAAGCTGATATGAGATTTTAAACATAACCTGTTAACTGCTGCCAATCAAATGGTGAATAAGCTACTCTGTAGGGTTCATATGTTTGTAAATCTGATTGTGATGAAGTCAGTGCCTCACCAGACATGAACCTCACCGCACGTCACTGCTTAAATTACTGTAAAGATCCAGTAACTTTTCACTGTATATGTAGTTCAGCATGTCAAATGGGTAGGTGGCTACATGGTCTGGGAAGCCGAGTTAGCCGCCGAGTTAGCAGATGAGCTAGCCACCGAGTCAGCCGCCGAGCTATCCGCCGAATTAGCCGCCAAGCTAGCAGCCGAGATAGCCGCCGAGCTAGCAACTGTGGGGGGCCCCATTGAGGGGGATTCCGATAACAGTGTCGCTGCACTTTCCTGCATTGACCATCACAGCATTTAAAGGGACGCGCACACAGTTTGTCGTTGCATTCAATTCATAACCAGTCGTTGTCTGGGGGCCCCCGACCAGCTCGGGGCCCAAGGCAATTGCTTGGTTTGCCTGTCCTGTTGCGACGGGCCTGCGTTGAACTCTGATGTTGATTCAACATCATTTTTGCACCCTCAATTAATATTGAAATGTTGATTTTCTAACTGAAGATCAACAGAATTTCAATGGTATTTCAACTAACACAAATGTTGAAACAATGTTGAAATTTCAACCTAACTATAGATCAACCTGCTTTCAATGATATTTCAATATTAAATATAATAATATTAAACTATAATAATTACTAAATATGCCTTTATAAAAATAGGCTAATAATACAAATCCTGCTTTATCTACAGTCAGGGTGTTATGGACATAGGCCTAAATATGATGGGCCTTATTAAACAGGTTTTTCTCTAATAGCAAATGACAATCCACACATTTTTTTTTAAACAGTCATTTATTTAATCAATAAATTTCACAGCTTCTAAGGGCGTCCAATCCCTCCTGACTGGTCTGGGGTGTAATGCAGCCTCTTCTGATCTGCCTGAGAAAAGGTTAATTCGTTTGCAGTCCCCATTTGTAGTGTCAGGGCATCTAACACAGAAAACACAAGCAAAACACAAACTGTCAGTTAAATAGCTGTTACTGTACATGTCATTGTGCAAGTGGTGTGCAGATTCAGATATTAAAAAGAAACAAAAATAAGGCATGAAGTACTTTAAAGACTTGCTTACTTGATAAATGATGTGGATCAATGATCTGTAAAAAGGACAAAAAAGGTTAAGTAAACAGCAATTTAACATTAACAACCAACCACAGACCTGATAACTCTACAGCAAGTGTTTTTGTAACCATGGAAACACACAGCGTGTACGTGAATCTGCTGTTACTGTGCATGTATTGTGACTTTATCTTTAACTTATAATATTCAATAAGTTATAGTAATCATTATGCCGATTGTATCCAAGCACCATCCATAGCTGTCATGTCGCTAGCGTAAATGCTAACTTCAGAAGAAAAGTGAACTTATCTTTTCTAATATCTCTGTAATTAACAAAATGGCTGCAAATTGGTCATATTGCTTTTAAATTGAGCGATAATATGGACTGTATGTATCCTCGATCGCTGATCCTAGATAACATTGTCCTCATACAGTTAAAAAGATAAGCTATCTTAGCGAGCTATGCTAATGCTAACGCTATGTATAAACTTCATCGATAATTTCACATCCTGTTTATTTAAAGCTAACATTTCCACGAAATAAACCGGTAGGCCTACATAAATGCTTGCTTTATAACTTCTGAGTGTTTATGAAGCGCTTGAATGAACTTGCTGTGGTGCTGCGAGATTGTGTGTATTAGTATATTATACTTATAAATTATAACTTATAAATTAATGGTAATGGTAAGCATACAGCATACGAATGACTGCATATAATGCTGCACTACCGTTTGGAGATCGGTCGACATTTCAGTGAATAATTCTATTTTTAGACTGTGGAGTACCTCTTACCTCCGTAGACATACATGTAGTACTGTCTCTGCTAACCCCGTACCAAGATGGCGGCGCTTTAGGCACGCCTCTCCACAGTCAATGCGGCGTCTACGTATATATGTCTATGCTCCTGCATGCCTCAGCATGCCTCGGCTGAAAGGTGGGGGAGGGGGAGATCAGCCTGCTCTGTGACTGTGTGAGGAGCATAGACTGTGGTGAGGACCCGCAGCAGCAGAGCAGGTGCGGGGGGAGGAGCCCCTCCCCTTGATGGGCCATTAATTAAGGCTGAGGTGAAGGCAGAAAGGACACCACAGTATTCTGCTCTTCTCTGCTCTGACTCTCAGCCATACAGCCTACACTGTTTAAAATAAGACCACATTTACATTTATCTCTGCACTTAACTATAGAATTAAAAAATGTCAACATTAAAATACGAATGTTAACATAAAAATAAAAAAGTTAACATTAAAATAAAAAAGTTAACATTAAAATAAGAATATTATTAAAGTAAGACTTAACTATGTAACACCCAGTTTTCACTATATGTAAATCAGTAGGACGTTTTACAAAAGGAAAAGTAGTAATATTACACTGTATATAAATACTCAGTTAAGTATTAGTGCTGAACATACTTTAAGTACCAAAACTATTCATGATGCAAAATATCCAATTTCAGAATAATTATATGATTATATTATAATTATTATGGATCAATGTG
>NC_070589.1:2290000-2300000 GCF_027409825.1 Scomber japonicus
AGCAGATCTGCGAGCACAAGTTCCCTGAGCACGAGAGGAAGAACTTGAGTTTGAGCGCAGGAAATCTGTGCGAGCAGTGTTGTAACCGAGTGCGAGGACACACTGTGAGCATGCGCAGAGCAAATTTGAGTGCGAGAGCAGAGTTTTGAGAGAAAATATCACAAAATCTGAGCATGAAATCAATAAATACTGCTCTCAAATCCATTTAATATGCTCTTGAATTAAGATAGGGAATAAACTCCATAGATAAAGACATAAATAGAACAAAAGGAACCCAGAAATTGTTTAGATGTGTTCAAGTCTTTATTTAGAGAAGTGCTTGTAGGGTTATATTATATCATATTAATTAATATTAATATTATTATCATTATATTATTATTATTACTATTATCATCACTATTATTATAATTATGTTGCTATTACCATTATATTATTATTATTATTATCATCACTATTATAATTATATTACTATCATCATTGAATTAGTCCCAGATAGCAGAGTCATTGAAACAATGTTAAATCAACATTGTTTTGTCAACGTTAATTCACTGAAACAACGTTGAACCAGGGCCGTTTCAAGGAATTTGGGGGCCCCAAACAAAATGGACTTGGAGGCCCCCCTACCACCGCCGCCCGCCGAGGCCGACACCCCTGGACCACAGCAAAAAAACCTACGCCTCACCATCCCACCCCGCCCGCCCAAAGCCTACAGGAAACACAGCATAGACACACTGTTGAAGTTCAACCACACATTATATCAATAAAATATTTCTTAATAGTGCAAATACTGCTTACAAATGTTGCATATAGGCCACTGCACACATAGTATGTTTACTTATTTTATTTGAACATTTGCAATCAACACATACAAAAAATTGCAAATTCGGTATTAAATATAAAATCCAACATAGATAAAAGTACACACACACACACACATATAAGATTAACCTTTAAAAAATATGCAAATTATCTACATCTGCTGTTTGCGAGCCTTAGCTTCAGCAAAGGCAACCACAATGTCCTCCATGTCCAAAGACCGGCGAACATCACACTCAATTGACGTAACGGCCAATCCTGTGAGCCTCTCTTGGCTCATGGTAGATCTCACGTATGTCTTTATCAGCTTCAAAGCTGAAAAGCTCCTCTCACCTGAGGCCACAGTCACAGGGAGAGTCAGGAGTAGCTGCAAGGCAATGCTTAAATTACTGTAAAGATCCAGTAACTTTTCACTGTATATGTAGTTCAGCATGTCAAATGGGTAGGTGGCTACATGGTCTGGGAAGCCGAGTTAGCCGCCGAGTTAGCAGATGAGCTAGCCACCGAGTTAGCCGCCGAGCTATCCGCCGAATTAGCCGCCAAGCTAGCAGCCGAGATAGCCGCCGAGCTAGCAACTGTGGGGGGCCCCATTGAGGGGGATTCCGATAACAGTGTCGCTGCACTTTCCTGCTTTGACCATCACAGCATTTAAAGGGACGCGCACACAGTTTGTCGTTGCATTCAATTCATAACCAGTCGTTGTCTGGGGGCCCCCGACCAGCTCGGGGCCCAAGGCAATTGCTTGGTTTGCCTGTCCTGTTGCGACGGGCCTGCGTTGAACTCTGATGTTGATTCAACATCATTTTTGCACCCTCAATTAATATTGAAATGTTGATTTTCTAACTGAAGATCAACAGAATTTCAATGGTATTTCAACTAACACAAATGTTGAAACAATGTTGAAATTTCAACCTAACTATAGATCAACCTGCTTTCAATGATATTTCAATATTAAATATAATAATATTAAACTATAATAATTACTAAATATGCCTTTATAAAAATAGGCTAATAATACAAATCCTGTTTTATCTACAGTCAGGGTGTTATGGACATAGGCCTAAATATGATGGGCCTTATTAAACAGGTTTTTCTCTAATAGCAAATGACAATCCACACATTTTTTTTTAAACAGTCATTTATTTAATCAATAAATTTCACAGCTTCTAAGGGCGTCCAATCCCTCCTGACTGGTCTGGGGTGTAATGCAGCCTCTTCTGATCTGCCTGAGAAAAGGTTAATTTGTTTGCAGTCCCCATTTGTAGTGTCAGGGCATCTAAAACAGAAAACACAAGCAAAACACAAACTGTCAGTTAAATAGCTGTTACTGTACATGTCATTGTGCAAGTGGTGTGCAGATTCAGATATTAAAAAGAAACAAAAATAAGGCATAAAGTACTTTAAAGACTTGCTTACTTGATAAATGATGTGGATCAATGATCTGTAAAAAGGACAAAAAAGGTTAAGTAAACAGCAATTTAACATTAAGAAACCAACCACAGTCCTGATAACTCTACAGCAAGTGTTTTTGTAACCATGGAAACACACAGCGTGTACGTGAATCTGCTGTTACTGTGCATGTATTGTGACTTTATCTTTAACTTATAATATTCAATAAGTTATAGTAATCATTGTGCCGATTGTATCCAAGCACCATCCATAGCTGTCATGTCGCTAGCGTAAATGCTAACTTCAGAAGAAAAGTGAACTTATCTTTTCTAATATCTCTGTAATTAACAAAATGGCTGCAAATTGGTCATATTGCTTTTAAATTGAGCGATAATATGGACTGTATGTATCCTCGATCGCTGATCCTAGATAACATTGTCCTCATACAGTTAAAAAGATAAGCTATCTTAGTGAGCTATGCTAATGCTAACGCTATGTATAAACTTCATCGATAATTTCACATCCTGTTTATTTAAAGCTAATGTGGCCGGTCATACAAAGATAGGACCAGACACAGAGAGATATTACTTTTTAGTGGGTTCTTTTATTCCCCGACTGGGTTCAGATGAAGGCAGCGTTAATTTTATAATTTTGAGGGTTATAATAACCACAACCAAAATACAAACAGAATTACAACACTGTTTTCCCTCTCTGCTAAGTTAACAGTTAATGAACTTCACTGTCAGTATACACAGACAACAGTAGTGGCTGCTTTCTTGAAACCCTGTGTGTAGCCTGCGCGCCTTGACTCACACATGGACACTACTCGAACACACCTCCCTATTTCCCCTGCTGACTCGTAGTTCAGCTCCGCTATCCATGCGGTGGAGATGGCATGTACACTCACACTTAACCAATCTTAGCAGTTGCTACTCTCACGGCACCACAGCTAACTTGTGTCTTACGGGATTTGCTGTGGTCTCGCGAGATTTGCTGGTCTTAAAGTAACAGTGTATTCTAAAATCCCAGCAGATACACTGAAAACACTGTAACCCCTGTTCACCCGGCTACATTCTCCCCTGCTACAAGTCAACGTCCTCGGTGACTTCTTATGCATCTATGGTCCCTTTAAATTGTGATGAATACAGAACCATGCCTGCTAACACTTGAGAAAGTAAATCTGGGCTAAGAGACACTGCGTTGCATGCTGACATGGGCAGGTTAAATGGGTTCCTGTTTCTCCCAGCAGTTGTTCTCTGACTCCTGCGTGGAGGGGGAATAGGCTTGTCAATCCTGACATTTCCCTCCTTTCTCCTTCTTGGAGCAGGCACAGGCCTCTCCTCTGGCTCCTTAGCAGGTGTGGAGATACTCTCTGTTGTGGGATGAGAACAGGGCACTGGTTCAACCTCCAGGTCCTCCTCATGCATGTTACACAACTCCTGCTCCAGTTCATCCTCAGCTTCATCATCCGGATGGCCTTCTGTCTCAACAATCTTCAGATCCAAATTCTCAGGTTCCTGAGTTGCCGCATGCTCAGCTGCTGGATACCTCACTTTCTCCTCCAAAACAAACTCAGGCTCCACGAACTCCATCTCTGGCTCCAGACTTGAGACAAGTTCATCCAAAGGAGCGGTTGCCTGATGACGTCGTCTCGGCACTGGCACTGGCACAGGCCCCACACATGGCCGCAGGTTGGCCCTATGGACCCTCTTCACTGGCCCGCCCTCTAGTGGCTCCACTGTGTATGTGGTCCCTTGGATATCAACAACCTTGTACACAGTAGCCGACCAGGCATCCTGGATCTTATTTCTTCCCGGTGGCCGATGGCGGAGATACACCAACTCTCCCAACTCGACAGGCGGACAATACGTTCGCTCCTGCTGTTGGGCTGTCCTTTCCGCAGCCTTTCGCTCAGCACACTCCCTTGCTCTGGCATGTGCATCTTGGAGACGCTCCTGGTGTACAGCTAACCAGTCTGGTTCCTCACCCCTCTTCTGCTCCTGGCCCAGCAGCGCATCGATTGGAAGATGAGGGTGAACTCCAAACAGCAAGTAGTAGGGCGAATAGCCTGTGGTTGAGTGTGGCGTGACATTATATGCATACACTAGTTCTGACAGGTGCTCAGGCCAGCGGCGCTTCTTTTCAGGGGGAAGTGTACGTAAAAGGTCATGCAGGGTTCTATTGAACCGTTCACACTGGGGGTTCCCTTGGGGGTGGTGTGGTGTTGTTCGGGTTTTCTTCACCCCATACAACCTGCATAGCTCAGCGATTACTGCACTCTCAAAGTTTCTTCCCTGATCAGAATGCAGGCGTTCTGGTACCCCATATTTCAGAAACCACTCTTTCAGGATGACTTTAGCAGTGGTATCTGCTTTCTGATCTCGTGTGGCAAAGGCTTGACTGAACTTAGTGAACACATCTGTCATCACAAGTACATTTTCACGACCATCGGTGGCACGCTCAAGTGTAGTGTAATCCACAGCAACCACCTCAAGTGGGCGAGTAGCCAAGAATGGAACCTGAGGTGCCTGAATCTTAGGCTGTGGCATTTTTGTCAACACACACCTCTGGCATCTCTTCACCCACTGCTCAACATCCCCATGCATACCCACCCAGAAACATCTCTGTCTCAGCAGACCCAGTGTCCGCTCTATGCCCTGGTGTCCCATCTGATCGTGCACGCTTTTGAGCACCTTTTCCTTGAGGCAGATTGGAAGTAGCAGCTGGTGACAGGTTCCAATATGAGCATCCTCGATCACGCGATACACAAGTCCATCTTTTTCTCTTAGTCGCGACCACTGCTTCAACAAAAATCGTACTGGCTTGGACAGACCTATCTTCTCCTGGTAGGTCGGTTTCCTCTGTTTATCCCACAACTCTCTCACTACTCTAAGCGTTGGGTCTAACGCTTGAAAGTTATGGAGTTCTGTTTTTGAATATCCAGGCAGCGTGGGAGTGTTGTCCTGAACTGCCTCACTAGCCACCGTCTCACTTGCCTCAGATGCTTGTAGCTGTCTGAGCCTACAACACTCAACCCCGGCTGTTACTAGATCTAGGTCTAGAGCAGTACCTTGCCTGAGTGTGTTACAAATGGCTACACATCCATCATACTCTGCATCTTCGCTGTCAGGTTCTGGCTCACCAGCTGCTGGTCGCCGGGAGAGAGCATCAGCAGCAGTATTACACCGGCCAGGGCGATACTTCACATCAAAGTCAAATACAGACAGCTGAGCAACCCATCGCTGCTGAATTGCTCCTAAATTGGCAGTGTGGAGGTGGCACAGGGGGTTATTATCTGTGATGATGGTGAATTTTGACCCCAAGAGATAACTCCTGAACTTCTCTGTGACCGCCCACTTTAATGCAAGGAGCTCCAGCTTCATGCTGCTGTAATTTTGATCATTCTTTTCTGCCCCTCTGAGCCTTCTACTGGCATAGGCTATGACTGTCTTCCTTCCCCCTTGCTCCTGGTACATAACTGCCCCTAGACCCAGAATGCTAGCATCTGTCTCTAGTATAAAAGGTAGAGTGAAGTCTGCATAGCCTAGTGTGGGTGCGCTAGTCAGCTTTTCCTTCAAGTGCTCGAAAGCTTGTAGACACTGTGGTGTCCAAGCTGACCTGAACAACTGATTAACCCTGGCCTGGCTACTCTCTTTGACACAGGCAGTAACAACATCATGAAGAGGCCCTGCGATTTGAGAAAAACCCTCAATGAACCTCCTATAATAACTGCAAAAGCCCAGGAATGACCTAAGCTCTTTTACAGTGCTTGGAACGGGCCACAGCTTTACTGCACTTATCTTTTCCGGATCTGTACCTATGCCTTGGGCTGAGACCTGGTGACCAAGGAACCTGACCTCGGGTTGGAGAAAATGGCACTTCTCCACTTTGACTTTCAGCCCTGTCTCCCTCAACCTCTTCAGGACTGTCTCAAGTCTCAACAGATGATCTTGGAATGTTGGTGAAAACACAAGCAAGTCATCCAAATAAATCAACACAATCTGGAAGGCTAAATCACTCATTGTAGCCTGCATCAGGCGTTGAAATGTTGCGGGTGCGTTACACAGCCCGAAGGGCATCCGTAGATACTCATATAGGCCGAATGGTGTTGTAAACGCAGTTTTATCCCTATCCTTCTCATGTACCGCAACCTGGTGGTATCCACTTGCGAGGTCAATGGTTGAGAAGAATTCAGCGCCGCTCAGGGCGTCTAGACTCTCTTCGATGCGCGGGAGGGGAAACGCATCACGCCTTGTTTTTGAGTTCAGCCTCCTGTAATCTACACACAGTCTTAGACTTCCATCCGGCTTGCGCACTAAAACAATTGGTGAAGCATAGGAGCTTGAACTCTCCTGAATCACTCCCTTCTTCAGCAGCTCAGAAATATGCATTTTGACCTTGTACTAACATTACTTCCAGTGTCCAACAAGCATCTAAGAGGAATACCATCTATCTGGATGTCTACCTCTGGGCACTCCCCTACAGCATTTTCCAGGAAACGCTCTTTGGTTAGAGTGCTTGTCGAGCCCTCTGACTTGCCTCGCATTGCCCGGCTCATAGCAATGGAGGGCTCCCGTTTCCTGTATTGCAGGACAAGGTGTCGCAGAAGACTGGCCCCCTGGTTTACGTGGTGTGGTGCAATGTCTGGCAATGTGCCCCACCCCTTCACACCGCAAACAGATTGGCTGACCGTCACTAGTATACTTGGGCTGGACTTTAGGTCTACTAACCTTACTACCACCTACTGAGCTGATGTTCTGTGTAGTGAGCTCACGGACTGCATTGGTTAGCTCACCAATAGCTTTACCCTGCTGAGCAATTATCTTAACTACTTCCTGCAGAGTCACTGTCAAGTCAGTTGGTGAGTCACTGGGCAAGTTCGCCTTTCCTGAAACCTCATCTGGAATACCACCTACTAGATTTCTACTTCTCGCCACATTTGAGCTCCGGGGGCGGTCTTCAAGAGCCCACATGATTGCCTCCTCACGTACATCAAATAGACTAGAATCAGGCTTCTCTCTAATGAGCCTTCGCAACTCGCGTCGAAGGGCTGAGTCGCGCACACCTTCGATGAACTGGTCTCTAAGTGCTTGTTGTGGGTCAGTTACAGCATTAGGGGACTGTTGGAGAGCAGAATTAAGCAGCTGCGAGAGCGCATGGGAATATTCTCGTAGGTCTTCCCCATCTAACTGCCTACGGGCATAGAAAGCATGTAACAGTTGTGGAGTACTGCGTTTCTCTCTAAAGGCTCCCCTCAAACATGAAAACAGATCACTGGGTTGCTTCACCTGTCCCCTCATGCACAGTTTGACCTCCTCTAGGGCTGAACCCTTTAGCAGCGAGAGAATAAAATCTACTTGTTCCTCGCTATGTAGGCCCCTTGCTCTCATTGCGCGCTCCACCTCCTCTATAAACTCATCTACTGTGTTAACATCCTTCCCTGATTCACCATTAAAAGGCACAATGTGTTTTTCTCTTGGGATGTAAACAATAGACCTTGTCTGAACATCGCCCAGATTAGCGATACCTGACAGTACAGCATCATGTTTCCTACTCAGTTCCAGCATCTGTGACTGCAGCTGTGCCAAGGGGTTACCTTCATCCCCAGACAACGAAACAGATGCGTCGTCCTCCTTATCGCTGGTTGCTGCTCTAGGGGCAACTGCCCCCTCCTCGTCTTCTGACATTTTGAAAAGTCTCTTACAGTTTCTTTATTGCAGCGAAATAACACAGTCAGTAGCAGTTTCAGTGCCTCTCAGTCCGATAGTCTCAAAGACAGGGACACCAGATGATCAGCTCCTCTAGCAGTCCACGACGATGATGCAGATATCCCTCTCGTCCCGGAACACCAGCCACGTGCCACGCACAGCCACGTCAGGGGCACCACACGCCAGTCATCACACTCTCCGGTACCAGGCCAGGACCAGTCTTCACCACTACTGTTGTCTGAATACTCTATGTAATTTCCCTATGCAACTAAGACCTCAAAATTAAACAGGGGATCCCACTTCTGACACCAATTAATGTGGCCGGGTCATACAAAGATAGGACCAGACACAGAGAGATATTACTTTTTAGTGGGTTCTTTTATTCCCCGACTGGGTTCAGATGAAGGCAGCGTTAATTTTATAATTTTGAGGGTTATAATAACCACAACCAAAATACAAACAGAATTACAACACTGTTTTCCCTCTCTGCTAAGTTAACAGTTAATGAACTTCACTGTCAGTATACACAGACAACAGTAGTGGCTGCTTTCTTGAAACCCTGTGTGTAGCCTGCGCGCCTTGACTCACACATGGACACTACTCGAACACACCTCCCTATTTCCCCTGCTGACTCGTAGTTCAGCTCCGCTATCCACGCGGTGGAGATGGCATGTACACTCACACTTAACCAATCTTAGCAGTTGCTACTCTCACGGCACCACAGCTAACTTGTGTCTTACGGGATTTGCTGTGGTCTCGCGAGATTTGCTGGTCTTAAAGTAACAGTGTATTCTAAAATCCCAGCAGATACACTGAAAACACTGTAACCCCTGTTCACCCGGCTACACTAACATTTCCACGAAATAAACCGGTAGGCCTACATAAATGCTTGCTTTATAACTTCTGAGTGTTTATGAAGCGCTTGAATGAACTTGCTGTGGTGCTGCGTGAATGTGTGTATTAGTATATTATACTTATAAATTATAACTTATAAATTAATGGTAATGGTAAGCATACAGCATACGAATGACTGCATATAATGCTGCACTACCGTTTGGAGATCGGTCGACATTTCAGTGAATAATTCTATTTTTAGACTGTGGAGTACCTCTTACCTCCGTAGACATACATGTAGTACTGTCTCTGCTAACCCCGTACCAAGATGGCGGCGCTTTAGGCACGCCTCTCCACAGTCAATGCGGCGTCTACGTATATATGTCTATGCTCCTGCATGCCTCAGCATGCCTCGGCTGAAAGGTGGGGGAGGGGGAGATCAGCCTGCTCTGTGACTGTGTGAGGAGCATAGACTGTGGTGAGGACCCGCAGCAGCAGAGCAGGTGCGGGGGGAGGAGCCCCTCCCCTTGATGGGCCATTAATTAAGGCTGAGGTGAAGGCAGAAAGGACACCACAGTATTCTGCTCTTCTCTGCTCTGACTCTCAGCCATACAGCCTACACTGTTTAAAATAAGACCACATTTACATTTATCTCTGCACTTAACTATAAAATTAAAAAATGTCAACATTAAAATACGAATGTTAACATAAAAATAAAAAAGTTAACATTAAAATAAAAAAGTTAACATTAAAATAAGAATATTATTAAAGTAAGACTTAACTATGTAACACCCAGTTTTCACTATATGTAAATCAGTAGGACGTTTTACAAAAGGAAAAGTAGTAATATTACACTGTATATAAATACTCAGTTAAGTATTAGTGCTGAACATACTTTAAGTACCAAAACTATTCATGATGCAAAATATCCAATTTCAGAATAATTATATGATTATATTATAATTATTATGGATCAATGTGTAATGTTGCAGCTGGTAAAGGCAGAGCTTTTAATGACTATAGAGCTGGGCTGAATTTCCCTCTGGGTATATTGACCTATAATAGTACATAAACATTTATTCACTGATTATAGTGAAAATACTATATTTCCTCGTAAATTGCAATGGACTAGAAGAATAAAATAGCAGAATGTTCACTGGCCTTGTCTCTTTATTAATTGTGTTTTACGTTTCACCCACCTTACTGGAACTTGGAGATTTTGTCTACTTTTTGAATTTTTCCTCACCCTGCAA
>NC_070589.1:2335000-2337500 GCF_027409825.1 Scomber japonicus
TGTGATGAATTCTGATATATCTGAGTGTTTTAGTGCATCTCCAAAGAGAATAAATGATTCAGTGATTAGTTGCATGATCTTGCTTAGAATAGACGAATAAAGCCATAAAAAGTTAGTTGTAATCCATTCTCTTAGCAGAACCCCATAGAAAGGTTGATTTCTAAACACAATTAGTTCAATGTGATGAATTCTGATATATCTGAGTGTTTTAGTGTATGTCCAAAGACAATAAGTGATTCAGTGATTAGTTGCATGAACTTGCTGTGAATAGACGAATAAAGCCATAAAAAGTTAGTTGTAATCCATTTTATCAGATGAACCCATAGAAAGGTTGGTTTCCAAACACAATTAGTTCAATGTGATGAATTCTAATATATCTGAGTGTTTTAGTGTATGTCCAAAGAGAATATAAGTGATTCAGTGATTAGTTGCCTGATCTTGCAGAGAATAGACGAATAAAGCCATAAAAAGTTAGTTGTAATCCATTCTCTTAGCAGAACCCATTGGAAGGTTGATTTCTAAACACAATTAGTTCAATGTGATGAATTCTGATATATCTGAGTGTTTTAGTGTATGTCCAAAGAGAATAAATGATTCAGTGATTAGTTGCATGATCTTGCTGAGAATAGACGAATAAAGCCATAAAAAGTTAGTTGTAATCCATTCTCTTAGCAGAACCCATAGAAAGGTTGATTTCTAAACACAATTAGTTCAATGTGATGAATTCTGATATATCTGAGTGTTTTAGTGTATGTCCAAAGACAATAAGTGATTCAGTGATTAGTTGCATGAACTTGCTGTGAATAGACGAATAAAGCCATAAAAAGTTAGTTGTAATCCATTTTATCAGATGAACCCATAGAAAGGTTGGTTTCCAAACACAATTAGTTCAATGTGATGAGTTCTGATATATCTGAGTGTTTTAGTGTATGTCCAAAGAGAATATAAGTGATTCAGTGATTAGTTGCATGATCTTGCAGAGAATAGACGAATAAGCCATAAAAAGTTAGTTGTAATCCATTCTCTTAGCAGAACCCATTGGAAGGTTGATTTCTAAACACAATTAGTTCAATGTGATGAATTCTGATATATCTGAGTGTTTTATTGTATGTCCAAAGACAATACGTGAGTCAGTGATTAGTTGCATGAACTTGCTGAGAACAGACGAATAAAGCCATAAAAAGTTATGTAATCCATTCTCTTAGCACAACCCATTGGAAGGTTGATTTCTAAACACAATTAGTTCAATGTGATGTATTCTGATATATCTGAGTGTTTTATTGTATGTCCAAAGACAATAAGTGATTCAGTGATTAATTGCATGAACTTGCTGAGAACAGACGAATAAAGCCATAAAAAGTTATGTAATCCATTCTCTTAGCAGAACCCATTGGAAGGTTGATTTCTAAACACAATTAGTTCAATGTGATGAATTCTGATATATCTGAGTGTTTTAGTGTATGTCCAAATAGAAGAAGTGAGTCAGTGATTAGTTGCATTAACTAGCTGAGAATAGACGAATAAAGCCATAAAAAATTATGTAATCCAGTCTCTTAGCAGAACCCATTGGAAGGTTGGTTTCTAAACACAATTAGTTCAATGTGATGAATTCTGATATATCTGAGTGTTTTAGTGCATCTCCAAAGAGAATAAATGATTCAGTGATTAGTTGCATGATCTTGCTTAGAATAGACGAATAAAGCCATAAAAAAGTTAGTTGTAATCCATGCTCTTAGCAGAAGCCATGGAGAGGTTGATTTCTAAACTCAATTAGTTCATTTTGATGATTTCTGAACTTTCTGCATGTTTTAGTGTATGTCCAACGAGAATGATTAATTCATTGATTAGTTGCATGATCTTGCTGAGAATAGACGAATAAAGCCATAAAAAGTTAGTTGTAATCCATTCTCTTAGCAGAACCCATAGAAAGGTTGATTTCTAAACACAATTAGTTCAATGTGATGAATTCTGATATATCTGAGTGTTTTAGTGTATGTCCAAATAGAAGAAGTGAGTCAGTGATTAGTTGCATTAACTAGCTGAGAATAGACGAATAAAGCCATAAAAAATTATGTAATCCAGTCTCTTAGCAGAACCCATTGGAAGGTTGGTTTCTAAACACAATTAGTTCAGTGTGATGAATTCTGATATATCTGAGTGTTTTAGTGCATCTCCAAAGAGAATAAATGATTCAGTGATTAGTTGCATGATCTTGCTGAGAATAGACGAATAAAGCCATAAAAACATTGTTGTGATCCATTCTCCTAGCAGAACCCATAGAAAGGTTGATTTCTAAAAAAATTAGTTCAATGTGATGAATTCTGACCCTAACCCTCTTCTATGGGTTCTTCTAAGAAAATGGATTACATAACTTTTTATGGCTTTATTCGTCCATTCTCAGCAAGATCATGCAACTAATCACTGAATTAATCATTCTCGTTGGACATACACTAAAACATGCAGACAGTTCAGAATTCATCATATTGAACTAATTGAGTTT